>NC_087201.1:20984134-20999134 GCF_015104395.2 Macrobrachium nipponense | reverse complement strand
ACAAGCTCATAGTTTGAATTGGTCGAGAAACGCAAAAAGATCGCACGTTCTTTATAGAATAATAATATAAATGTAAAAAATAAATTAAAATAAAACGCGAAAAAAGAAAACCTTAAAAGACTCCTCACGACAGGACCCTCATGAATTTCCAGTGGCTTCGGCTTTTCCATGAATGAGCAAACGAACACAATTCCCGAAATTCTAAAAACAAAATTGGTTTGCCGGATCTTTGCATGCCGAGGTAAACGCTTGTGCTTCTTTCGTCCCGCGCACTCCCGGTCCTTTTCCGAAAAAGCTCGTTGCCTCTGCCTCTGCAATCGGTTCTGCCTTCCTCTTTGATATCCCAGACAAATTTCCTTCGTGAAGTAGTATATATCGCTCGCTCTTTGAGTCCCTGCGTTTTTTTCCAACCTCTATTTAGTATTTACTATTTCATTTTTTTTTTAATGTTGCGTGTTCTTCGGGACCGTATTCTGGAGTATTTTCAACGTTGAATTTAGTTTTTTTTTTTTTTTTTTTTTTTTTTTATTTAAGTAAAATTTGTCACTTGTACCAGAAAGTGCAGTCCTCGATCTCGGTGAGGTTATGAATGATATATGCGCGTTTGCAAAGTTTCATAGTTGTTTGATTAAATTTCAAAGATTGCCTTTTGATTTGCACATATAATAATAATAATAATAATAATAATAATAATAATAATAATAATAATAATAATAATAATAATAATAATAATGGGTGACCGCTCTCCTCGGCGTTGATTCCTTGGGAAAGGATCTTTACCACAATTTCCTCAGTCTACTCAGCTGTAAATGATGTACCTATCCCTGATGGGGTAGGGTCCAGCTATGGGTTAAATAGCAAAACTCAGCAATGATGGAAAGAAATGAAGGAATAAACGACAACGACGTAATGGAACCTCTGGCAACAGAGGAGCTTCGTCCGGCAACCAGGTATTCAACCCAATTGTAGGGGAAGACGGTCAGGTACTTGGAGGTCGTCATCCAGCAACTGATCACCACAACGACAGTAATCAACAGCCTGTAGATTGGAGTTACAGAGGCAAAAAGGAAGAATGGACAAGAGAAGAAAATAAGGAAATATGGAGTATGCTACATCAGAAGCAACCGAGGAGGAGAGATATAGAAGAAGATTGGTCAACATCTGGAATGAGAGGAATAACACCCCCCAAACAGAGCAGAGGCTGGCAGACATCAAGTAAGGAACATAAAGAAAAAGAACTGGCTCTCCAACAGAAAGAGAAGAACTGGAAAGGGAAATGTCACACGACAACGAATTACACGAAGACGAACTGAGAGACGATGCCACAGAAGACGACAGGGAGGATGAGGTATCAAAACAACGACACACGAAGAAACACCGACGAATTTTTTAAGTAACAGAGAGGACGGAATGGGTAGAAAAGATTAGACAATGGATGGAGCCAGATACAGAGAGAACAAAAATCCCCTCCATGAAAGCCTACAACAACAAGAAATTAAGGGAGAAAACAAGTGAGGTCAATGAAATAATGGGCCAATAACACACCACCAGTATCACAGAAACAAATAACTTGACATATGCAGGAGCAAGATTAGTAGCAGAACTGATGGGGATTCGAACACCAACGCCACCGTCACAACCAACCCAACAGAAACCAAAACAGCAACCTCCTTGGAAAAGGCGCCTGGAAAAGCAAATCATGGTGATGAGATCTGACTTGAGTAAACTGAAAGAGATGGCAGAAAAAAGGCTAAGAAGCAAGGAAAACAAGGGAGGAACTCAACGAGAAATACAAAGTACAAAGAGAGGGGACTAAACAACCCAATAGAAGATGTAAAACAGAGGCTTAAGGCCAAAGCACAACAAGATCCAACGGTACATGAACAGGAATAAGGGATACCAACAGAACAAACTATTCGGAACCAACCAGAAAAGACTATACAGCCAACTAAGAGAAGACAACCACCAGAAATTCCTGAAGCCGAACCAAGTAAGAGACTCTGGGAAACATATGGAGCAATCCGGTATCACACAACAAACATGCAACATAGCTCCAGGAAGTCAAGGAAGAAGAAACAGGGAGAATAAAACAAAGATTCACAGAGATCACGACAGACACAGTCAGACACCAACTAAAGAAAATGCCAAACTGGAAAGCCCCAGGTCCCGATGAAGTCCATGGATACTGGCTCAAAAACTTCAAGGCCCTACACCCACGAATAGCAGAACAACTCCAGCATTGTATCTCAAATCACCAAGCACCCAAATGGATGACCACAGGAAGAACATCCTTAGTACAAAAAAACAAGAGTAAGGGAAATATAGCCAGTAAATAAACAGGCCTATCACCTGCCCCTACCAATAATGTGGAAGTTACTAACAGGTATCATCAGTGAAAAGGCTATACAATTACCTAGAGGAGACTAACACCATCCCCCACCAAACAGAAAGGCTGCAGAAGGAAGTGTAGGGGCACAAAAGACCAGCTCCTGATAGACAAAATGGTAATGAAGAACAGTAGGAGAAGGAAAACCAACCTAAGCATGGCGTGGATAGACTATAAGAAAGCCTTCGACATGATACCACACACATGGCTAATAGAATGCCTGAAAATATATGGGGCAGAGGAAAATACCATCAGCTTCCTCAAAAATACAATGCGCAACTGGAATACAATACTTACAAGCTCTGGAATAAGACTAGCAGAGATTAATATCAGGAGAGGGATCTTCCAGGGCGACTCACTGTCCCCACTACTCTTCATAGTAGCCATGATTCCCATGACAAAAGTACTACAGAAGATGGATGCCGGGTACCAACTCAAGAAAAGAGGCAACAAATCAACCATCTGATGTTCATGGACGACATCAAGCTGTATGGTAAGAGCATCAAGGAAATAGATACCCTAATCCAGACTGTAAGGATTGTATCTGGGGACATCAGGATGGAGTTTGGAATAGAAAAATGCGCCTTAGTCAACATACAAAAAGGCAAAGTAACGAGAACTGAAGGGATAAAGCTACCAGATGGGAGCAACATCAAACACATAGATGAGACAGGATACAAATACCTGGGAATAATGGAAGGAGGAGATATAAAACACCAAGAGATGAAGGACACGATTAGGAAAGAATATATGCAGAGACTCAAGGCGATACTCAAATCAAAACTCAACGCCGGAAATATGATAAAAGCCATAAACACATGGGCAGTGCCAGTAATCAGATACAGCGCAGGAATAGTGGAATGGACGAAGGCAGAACTCCGCAGCATAGATCAGAAAACCAGGAAACAAATGACAATACACAAAGCACTACACCCAAGAACAAATACGGACAGACTATACATAACACGAAAGGAAGGAGGGAGAGGACTACTAAGTATAGAGGACGCGTCCAACATCGAGAACAGAGCACTGGGGCAATATCTGAAAACCAGTGAAGACGATTGGCTAAAGAGTGCATGGGAAGAAGGACTAATAAAAGTAGATGAAGACCCAGAAATATACAGAGACAGGAGAAAGACAGAAAGAACAGAGGACTGGCACAACAAACCAATGCACGGACAATACATGAGACAGACTAAAGAACTAGCCAGCGATGACAATTGGCAATGGCTACAGAGGGGAGAGCTCAAGAAGGAAACTGAAGGAATGATACAGCGGCACAAGATCAGGCCCTAAGAACCAGATATGTTCAAAGTATGATAGATGGAAATAACATCTCTCCATATGTAGGAAGTGCAATACGAAAAATGAAACCATAAACCACATAGCAAGTGAATGCCCGGCACTTGCACAGAACCAGTACAAAAAGAGGCATGATTCAGTGGCAAAAGCCCTCCACTGGAGCCTGTGCAAGAAACATCAGCTACCTTGCAGTAATAAGTGGTACGAGCACCAACCTGAAGGAGTGATAGAAAACGATCAGGCAAAGATCCTCTGGGGACTATGGTATCAGAACGGATAGGGTGATACGTGCAAACAGACCAGACGTGACGTTGATTGACAAAGTCAAGAAGAAAGTATCACTCATTGATGTCGCAATACCATGGGACACCAGAGTTGAAGAGAAAGAGAGGGAAAAAAATGAAAAAAAAATAAGTATCAAGATCTGAAAATAGAAATAAGAAGGATATGGGATATGCCAGTGGAAATCGTACCCATAATCATAGGAGCACTAGGCACGATCCCAAGATCCCTGAAAAGGAATCTGGAAAAACTAGAGGCTGAAGTAGCTCCGGGTGGGCCTCTGCAGAAGAGTGTGATCCTAGAAACGGCACACATAGTAAGAAAAGTGATGGACTCCTAAGGAGGCAGGATGCAACCGGACCCCACACTATAAATACCACCCAGTCGAATTGGAGGACTGTGATAGAGCCAAAAAAAAAAAAAAAAAAAAAAAAAATAATAAATAATAATAATAATAATAATAAAAATAATAATGATAAAGGATGTAGTCTCGGTCTTCACTCTGCTATAAACGGTCTGACCTTATATTTGCCGAAATTACTTTGTATAAGTCTTGCTGTAAGTTTTATTTCTTATATGCGATATTTGTTTCTATCTCTATCGTGATCACGTAGTCTTGACATTTTCAATGAAAATCTCAATGTAACATTTGCCTTCATCAGTTTCACAAGAAACTCAATCTCTATTATAAACAACTTTAGTACATGATGTATCTCATTTTTACAATCGACATTAGTAATGTTTCCTGCCTGGCTAGAATGAAAAAGTGCTTCGTGGTAGGCTGTGAATCTATAGTACCTTTTTTTTTTTATTAGGAAAAAAAAGATTACTAGCTACAAATGCAAATTGAGAGATAGTATCTTGAAAAGATTTCTAAGTGTAACCTCTTTGAGTTATAAAATACTGCCGAATGCGGAAGATTGGAAAGACAGGTATATTAACAGAAGGGTTAATGTTAATTTGAAAATGCTTAGGGCTAAAGAACCGCATTTTAGGTGAAGAATGATAAGTCGCCAGTAGTTCATACGACTACAAGTATGATGCTGTAGAATGTGGTATTAATATCATTAAGGGACTGACCAGAAGCCCTGTTTAATTGAGGGGAAGGTACTAAAGGAATAGGTAGGAAGAACACTTTTCAATTGCACGGAGGAAAAGACGACAGAGCTGAAGGTCCCAGTTACTAAATCATACAAAGTTAACCAGGGGAGGTATAAGATTTTGACTGAGAAACTATGGTTTATAATACACTGTTTTTATCTTTTACAGATAAATAAAGGTTTTCAAAGTAAAGAGAAGTAGAAATTATCGAACTCTTCTTAGAAATTTGTGTGCTACGTGGAGAAAGTAGCTTGTTGATTGTAATTGGAAATTTCATCTTGAAAACTGTGGATACCTAGACATGAGAATGAGAAGTCTGAAGTCAAATTGAGGTACAAATTTCTTCAAGGCTATTCATTGCTGCTACTGGTGATTCAGTGAAAGAAGTCGGTGGAAATATAGATGTGGGTGCAGAGTTGTTTATTAATTAAAAATGCCGTGAATGGAATGGAGCTGTTTATGTTTGCAGAAAATACAGTATATTAATTAGTGATGTTGAGAAGAAGTTGTAGTAGACAAGTAAAAGATTTAGAATTTGTTGATAAGAAGAGAGATAGAGAAAAAAAAATTAAAACTCTAGAAGGGCCGTGGTAAAGAAGAGGCAAAAGTGAAGGTAAGATCAAGATTGCAGGAAGAGAATCCAAGCTGGCGGTTCTTGTAAAAATGTGTTTAGACATCAGATGTCATAGGAAGGTTGCAAAAGAGACAGGGAATTGCATAAATGAGGTGAAAAACGGGTCCCTAGATCCAGACTTATACCAGATAGAGGCCAGCGATATATTGTGTTGGATGTATATTGGTATTAACGTTCCCTTGCTTAATTTGGAGATCCTCTTTAAGAGAAAACCGAATTCCAAAACAGAAACAAAATGGTTCTTGTATAGTAATGCTTCCTTGCCGGGTTTGTAAGCCATCTCAATTGGTAATATTCGGCAGAATAAATTAGCTTTTTTTCACAACAATCTCATGCCATAGGTTTTCCTTTTTCTCTTCTTACCAGACTGGGCGACATCTATTAGAAGAATTGGTTTAAGCACATGACGTATCTTCAGTTACAATTCATGAGACTGAGCTAATTCTAGTTCCAAGAGGAGACAAGCGCGTTCAGTAGAAAAAAAATATGCCCGCACAGTATTGCAATCCATCATTAGGATAAATTAAATGATAAAAGATAAATTAGCATCATTGTTATTAAATTCACATAAAAAGCAGATCCCTCCAGGTCTCATCATTCGACCACAAATTGATTAGAGAGGAGAGAGGTAAACATTACTCTCCTTTGAGGTTGGGAGAGGCCCCTACTGTGAAGTTTAACGAACCGGTAGATTTAGAGATGTTGATGGCCCAGAGGCACGACTGAATGACACGATGGCGTGTCTGATTTGAAACCCATCGGTGATGAATCTCTGAAGGTCTTGAGTTAGCGACGCCCTTCCTCTAAGGCTCTTTTGGTATCTTTATGAGTTTCTTCCGTCTCTCTTTATGTCATTTGCTTGATAAACACTATGATAAATGGAGTTACCATTATATTATGAAATTGATTCTTCAGTTGTAAGAAGGGACTCATATTTCGCTCTTGGCCCTGTTAAGACCGTTTGAACAGTTTGTAATGGCAAAAAAAAAAAAATAAATAAAAATAAATAAATAAATAAATAAAAAATGTGGTGGGTGGAGAGCCGATAAGTGGGATGCCTAAAGGATGTATTTACATGTGGTGATACTAGTCAAATAAAACGTTCCAGAGCATTATTTTTCTTCTACTCACCTACTGGAAACTTACAAAAAAACATTTTACCGAAAAGAAAAATAATTGTCAGAGGTAGAACCTTCCTATGACTGCCAAATTTGCCTCTTGAAATGTATATACGATAATACTGACTTGGAATTCACGTTATGAAACTAGTTACAAGTAGCTCAATGAATCGGATGATTCATTTCTTAGTTGTTCGTAACTATAGTTGTAGTATGACAGTGTCATGGAAGAGGTAAGGATGTGTCATGTCCCGTACCTAATTAGTTGCACATGATGGTAACTGCCTCTAGATGATTAAATAGGGGTAATTGAATAGATAATAACTCTTTCTCTTCCCCATTCACACTAAGCAATGTAAGATGAAAACGCAGAAAGAAAGAAAGAAAAGAAATTAAAGAAAATATCAAAGTGTCAACCAGGCGAGGGTATTTTGAAATTTTTTGGGTTAAGTAGACTGAACCGAGGACATTTGTATAGTAAAATGACTACTACTTCGAAGATGCTATACGAGGAGGGAGGGTGACAAGGAGACTTATAACGTGCTGGATAGACAGAGCAGAAGATGAAGGTGAATGTTTGATGGGTCGATTCTCTGTTGAAGATTTTTCGGTGTATCTCTCTGGGTATATTATATATATATATATATATATATATATATATATATATATATATATATATGTATATATACATATACACACACATATATATATATATATATATATATATATATATATATATATATATATATATATATATATACATATATATATATATATATATATATATATATATATATATATATATATATATATATATATATATGTGTGTGTGTGTGTGTGTGCGTGTGTGCATACATTTAAGTTAAAGGCCATGAATTTCATATAAGTGCTAATGCTTTGGCCATGATTAGGACCTGTGTCTCTTAGGCTTGACGCTTAAGAAACAGGGATAGGTTGATTTCAATACAGCTATAAATATTGATATCGAATTCTGGTTCTTTACTCTGTATAGCTAATTGCTATAGTTCTGTACTTACAAATTAGATGACCGTTCTTACACCCACGAATATTAAGCAACATAAAATACCCTTGGCAATGAAATACATCTTTGGTGAAATCAGATCTAGTTTTTATTATGATATACCATCATTCATTTGTAATGCATCAAATTCCTCTTTGGCGTAAACTAGTGACGCGCAATGGAATCGAAGCTAAAACAGAAACGACGAGCAAAGTTTTATCTTCAGAAGACGCCACAGTAAAGAAACGCAACGAAAGACTGTTTCTCGTCATAAACCTTTCATCTTGAACTTACTCCTCTTGAAATGGCTGCTGTTTCAGGTTTTAAGATTCAGTCGTTTCTGCGTTTTCTATGCCTTTTTTGTTGATGGAATAATGTCTTCTCATTGTTGGTTAAATGTTTTGATTACCCAGTTCATTCTTATTTGTTTGTCTGATTGGAACTTGATTGGGTACTAACTTAGTAAACGGTTTTCATAAAGCATTAGAGGAGTGGTTGGTCACGTAACGAGAAATAAACAACGGAACTTAATTAATATTTTAAGGCGATGAGGGGATATGTGAAGGGGGCATGTTTTATTTTCATGAAGAGGTTTAAGCCGTAATTTAGGATACTAGCAAACATATGTATACAGAAATTAAGTATGAAAATTCTTAAAACAACTAAGTTTACGGGCAAAACCAGCCTCGTTTCACGGGGCAGAACCAGCTCAGTTTCAGGGAATCCCTTCTCACCCCCACCCCCTTCGGAGGGGGTGCGGAGGTAGGTAGGATGAAACCCCATTATAAAACATCTTAGGGATCCCCACTATAACCCTGCCAAGTTTCATGCCCATCGGACCAGTCGTTTGGCCGTAATTGAATGACAGACGGGCGGACAGACATTACGCCCATTATAGTGAGATATGTTTGCTGAAAGGGTCCACTCCACATCTAATTAATCTTTGTAACCATTAAGGTGAGAACATGAAGACATGCTTGTTGGTTTGCTAGATGAACTTCCTTAGTTTTGTTCTATGCACCAAATCTCCTGCTACAGCACATTAGTATTATCTTTATAAGTTATAACCCTAGACTGATTTAGTCATTGTTTCCTAGAGAGCTTTTCTCTTATTGCTCTTGATGAGATCAAGGTACATTTATTTATTCACTTCTTTCACTTATACTTCTGTATGCATGATCTCTTCAGCAAATCTAAGGTTTTGCATATCATGTCACTTTTTAAGTTTGGGGAAACTCATGCTTCCACATTTCTAGATATATGTAGTGAAAAGTCATCTTGGAATTGAGCTGATATAATTCAACACCTTTGTTTAATATTTTTTCATTACTTCTGGTTATGAACTGACAGTTAAATTATTTTTTCCAGCACAAGGGAAATCTGCACCCATTATGCGTTATTAAATGCTAATTATTTGAGAAAAATCATTATTAGATAATAATTATTTCATAAAAAGCATTATTAGATGTTTATTATTTAATAAACAGCATTATTAGATGCTAATTATTTAATAAAAAACATTATTAGATGCTAATTATTTAATAAAAAGCATTATTAGATGCTAATTATTTAATAAAAAGCATTATTAGATGTTAATTATTTAATTAAAAAAAAGCATTATTAGATGCTAATTATTTCATAAAAAGCAAACAGGGTGAACCAGATCTCCAGCTTACTTGAAGCTCGTGCTAAAATCTATGGTCAAATACAGCGTTGCTTCAAAAAACGACAATTAATATAATATGCTGTACATTATTAGAAATAATTGTTCTGCACTGTTCAACATACACATAATTTATATATTTTACAGTTTCATACTAATAAATCAATAAAAAGTTGCCTACCCTAAAATTCCTGCATCTCTAACTCAACGCCAAACACTTTTGTCAGGCCTTTTAGGCTCCTCCATAGACCTTTCCTACCCCCCAACAATAACAACACCAGCACGAACAACACCATCAACAACAAAGTGGTTTGTAGGCATACTTCCCGAGTAAGCGAAAACGTAGATATGTCACAGATATGCGCCTGGAAATATTTATATATATATTATATATATATATATATATAATCTATATATATATCTTATATTTTATTTGATATATAATTATATATAGATATAATTATATATATAGTATAAGTATATATATAAAATATATATATAATATATATATATATATCATATATCTTATATATATATATATATATATATATAATAAGAAAACAATATGTTTAGGGCTTACATTAGCAGTCATACTGAAGATGATATTAATAGAATTCTCTTGTATAGGTTGTCTTTACAGGTATATGATCTCTAACCACTTTTTCTCTTTAGTTGTTGTGGCCGAAAAGAAGATGAAAAAAAAATCACAATTATGAAATGATCATAGGACGAAGAAGGATCGCGTGGTGTCACGTAAATCCTTTCGGTAAAAGTGACAGCAGTCGAGCCGTTGAATAAATCATTAGCACACAACCTCTGCCATGTTTTTGGGGGGAAAAAATTAGTTGTTTTAATCGCACAAAAGCGTATCCTCTAATGTTTTTCCCTATCACGCGCGAACGAACACCTGGTTGCTCCTAACTTTTGCCTTCCGTATGCCTACAATGTATACAAATATCGCTCTGAATGTTGATTTCAATTTCGACGTCATTAACAAAGTGATGGAAATCAATTACTCTTACTGTAGGTTTTGTTGTTCTGCCATAAACAGCTGAAACCATCAATTTACCATCGATATGTACACTGTTCATAAATATTCGCATGTAAACGCGCCTGCTTGGGTCTGCATACAGATATGAGTCACGTTATGTGTTCAGTATATGTATAAACCAGAGGTCTTTGGTATAAACGTATACAGTGTCTTACGACTCTATTTATGTCTGGCTCTCTTTATGGCCCAGAGGAAGTGGGCTATGGTGAATCCAAAGCAGGTTGGCTGAGCCGTATAATTTGATTTATACGGGGATATAATTGCTATGATATGTACCATGTATTAGGTTCATATTGATTTAATTAGGTATTTATGTAACAATTAAGCCATTGCATTATGAAACAATCATGGGCATTTTGACATCGGATGAATTTTGTTTAGTCTGCTGGACGATAGTTGATTCGAACTGCTTATTGATTAAAAATTACAAATTGTAATCGACTCCTCTTCGGGATTAGTTAGATGCAATGTGAATACAAAAAGGAATATGGACACTAATAATGTTTTAAAAGATAGACGTTATTATCTGGAGTCACTGGGAAAGTTCAAAATGAAAAGACAGAGAGCCAAGTACTTTCGTGTTTTTAACAAATCTTCGGGTCACTCCGCTTGATGTGTTGAATAAACGAAAGTACTTGGCACTCTGTCTTTTCATCTTGAACTTTCCCAGTGGCTTCAGCTAAGAAAGAAAATCACGTGCTCACTTTTGTTATTTCTTGATATACGGAGACACGATTAAAAAAAAAATAGTAGTGGTTAAGTATGACAAATCGCAAATGCAAGGTTGCAATAGTTGATATCCGTTTTCCCTACCGGTTGCTTCCAGTGTTCGAATTTCCCTATGATTTATGACAACTGAGTTTTCCATGATGCGATTCGATAAAATGAAACCCCAGTGGAAAGAGTAAAATGTTTGGTTTTCACGAAGATGCTTAGGTATTTTATTCAATATACCGTAGATGTCTCTGTTTGTTATTTATATGCTCGTTATTATTGCCTCTTTTCTCACGGTGGCTTTAAGGAAGGACAATTGATTCCAAGTGAATATGTCTAAAGTTTCCTTATTTATTTATTTATTTATTTATTTATTTATTTATTTATTTATTTATTTATTTATTTATTTATTTTTGTTTTTGCTTAAGCACTGCACCCAAGAAACATTGCTCTTCACAGGATAAGTAAAAACGAATCAAACTCTTTCCGTTTGACGTAAAATCATAGGGACGGCGTTTTTCCAAATCTTAAACTGTTTTTGATTGGTTTCTAGGGACATCATAAAGAAAATCTTAGAGCGCTGTTTTCCAAACTTTGTTGAAAGCGCTGGAATTGCATTACCTGCACTCAATTTTCCAAGTATCGGTAAAAAAAAAAAAAATGTCAATTTCGGTTGTCGTTCGCGTCAATCAAAATCTAGCAAATTTCCATCTTGCCTCTGGAGGAGATCATTTGTGCCTCCCTGAAGTACTCTAAACCACTTTCCTCCACGGAACGTTTTTTTCCTCGGAAGGAAACGGGCTGGAATGAAATTCACTTTATCCAAAGTGCAAGGTTTCCTTCTCCGCTTCTGGGGTCGTGTGAAAGTTTCGTTTGGAGCAGCTTAGTACATCGAAATGGATTCGATTCCTTAGAGAAGTTTTAATGGATTGTTTTCAACCTTCAGTTATAGGCTATAAAAGTGCTATTCCGCTCACTAACTTTCTCATGTGGTGATATTTTTTTAGAGGGTGTGTTTGGTTCATGCGATGAACAAGTCCAAGACGATGCCAAGTGTTCAAGCTAAGACCCATAATCTATACAGTCCCTTAATTCCATTTGCAGTTTATCCCAGAAGTCATTGCCACATACTGAATAGTCTGTATTTTTAGTATTGGTAATCTTATATTAATATACTATATACCAGAATGCCACTATATCTCAACGGTGAAACAGAACCTGAAAGCTGATATTGCACTCATGGATGAGGAAATTTTATCCACGACTCAAGTATTCAACCGCTGAAACTTCCACCTTTCTTTAGAAGGGGCTCATAGGATGTTCAGATTCAAAACAAGAAGCGCCCTTTTCATCACATAAATAGAGGCTTTCTTACTCTAGAAATTCTCACCCTTCCAGCAAGTGCTCCTTCATACACACACCCACTTTCTCACTGAAGCGTTTAGTTTCTTTCTTATAGGTTTCTCTGTCATGTGTCTTGCTCTCTTGATGAATATCCTATGGTGCGCCTTCCTAGATATGCTAAGTAACATTATGGCTGTATAATTCTGACAGTCTTATATCCCATTTACTCTTCTACAGTGGAGCAATTGTTCTTTTCACCCGTTCCTTAAGAGCCCAAGAAACTGGAATACCTTAATCAGCTATTCAATCAGGTTTTAATGCTTGGACCATAGGACCTCACTCGTGTTTCTGTCAATACCTAAGGTTTTCTTTTTATTCAACATTCAATAACCACTTCCAAAGGTGCTCTCACAAATCGGTAACCCTTTGACAACATTCAACAAATTATTACTGACGCTTTATCCACGAAGGACGCCATTCTCCCAGACAGCAACTTGCCATTAACACCTTCAATTCTGGATTTCATAGTTCCTCATTGGACAAGTCCTGGTTTGTGTACTCGCCTACCAATATGGTAAGCCGAGTTCGCTCCCGCCTGCCGCCAATGCAGAATCAAAGAATTTAGTTTATGATGATTAGAAATTCATTTCTCGATATGATGGTGGCTCGAATCCCACAAGCTGTAGGTCCGGTTGATAATCAACCAATTGGTTCCTAGCCACGTAAATGAAAACCTAATCCTTCGGGTCAGCCCTAGGAGAGCTGTGAATCAGCTCAGTGGTCTGGTTAAACTAAGATATACTGAGGCCTCTGGATTTCATTCACTGGTAAACAAACATTTTCGATGCGTGTTCTTGACCAGAGTAAATTCTGATTCGTCCTGACGTCCTTGTTATTATTCACTTCAATAGTTTTGCCTTCCTTTTCTCTCGCTTCCTCGTCAACTGTCTCACCCATCCTCCTCTGTTTATCCGTCATCTACTCTTCTGTGATGTAGGTGCTATCCAGTAATCTCAGGCTTTCCTTCGTTAAACCTTCAGTTTCTTTTCTTTATTCTTTAAACATCAGGCTTTTTCTTCTTCCATTTCCTCTATAACCGTCATTCCTCTTTCACTTTGGTCTTCAGCCTTACCAATTTTTTTAAATACTTATTCTCCTTATAATTTCTCTTTCCTCTTAGTGGAAGTCTCTTCGCTTCACAACATTTGTAAAAAGAGAGAGAGAGAGAGAGAGGAGAGAGAGAGAGAGAGAGAGAGAGAGAGAGAGGCGAAACCTTTCTTCTTTCATTGAGAACATGCCACATTTTTTATAATTACGATATTTCCTAGTTAAAATTAAAATATTTGAAGACAATGGGCATAAGTTCACATACTGTTTTACTACCTTAAGTGAGTTAAGGAAGTAGTTTAATGGTTGCTAGATAAGTTAAAGAAAATGTCTTGAAGAAGGGCTAGGTCATTATTGAACCCCAAGAGGGTATTTTTCGCATAACTGAGCTATTATATCGACATTCAGCTCTGCCACACTTAAAGCAATTATTGTCAAATATGTTTTGGTAAAGTCCGTTGAATAATTCTTGAAAAAATATCATCTTGTTTAAATTAGATCGTCAAATATAGTAAACAGAACCAGAGATGAATTTGCTTTACATAATTATTTATTGCAAAAGGAAATTCAATTCGGCAGTTTCTATAGAGTTCGTGTTTATGTTCAGAGAAAAAGCCCAAACAAATCAGAGTAACTAATTATTATGATATGAATATTTTCCCCTCTTTTTTTTTATGTCTATGAAAGGCCGACAGTGGCAAAGGACTGATCAGTTATAGGTTAATTAATTTCTGGTTGATTATTACTTCCGGTTCAGCTGAAATGTTCTCTTACATGACATCAAAGTATCAATTTACAAAACAATAATTGCAATGATGTTACACCATGCGGGAAAACAGTTTCAAAATCTGTTTGTTTTTGACGATTGTTCTGTGATTCCATACATTCCCATTTGCATATACATACATACATACATACATACATTAACATACTACATGCATACATAACATACATACGAAGGAGCACTGCGAGGCCTTTCGACTCAATGTCCTTTGATAAGTGAAGGACATTGAATGGAAAGGCTTCGCAGTACTCACTTTCCTTCTTGGCTTTTGCCTTTATCTACATATTCATCACGTTCCATAATTTCGTGATTCAGTTATACATATGTGTATGATTTTGTTTGTAGTATGTGCAATATATACATGTGCAAATGTCCTCTTTCGGAAACCATATATATATATATATATATATATATATATATATATATATATATATATATATATAATATATATGATATATATATTATTATGATGTAAAATTCTAAAAGTGCTTTT
>NC_087201.1:20971634-20979134 GCF_015104395.2 Macrobrachium nipponense | reverse complement strand
ATACAGAAATAACCGTGCAGTGGCACACTAGGATCTAAAAAAAGTGAACGAAAGAATCACTAGAGAGGCAATGTGGGGGATGTTGATGATGTATAGCATAGAAACTAAGGCTGCGGCTCAGAGTGAACAGATGAATTTTGTGGAGGAGTAGCAAGTAGAAAGGAGAGTGACTGGTTTAGTGTAAAAATAGATCTGAACTAGCGGTGCATTATACATCCAGTGCCACTCAGCGTCTGTTTAGATGGAGTGACGCGAGAATATACAATAATAATTATTCATAGTAAAAATGGTTCTTTGGGAATGATAAGAAAGACTTTGATCTTGATTGGAACGAGGGAAAGTTGAGAATAAATGTAAAATAGAAAGGTGAGGCATCGGCTGTGAATATAAATAATGAAGGAATGGAAAAATGGCGTCTTAATGATAGAGATTAACTGTTATGAATTATGCGTAAATATAACAAAACACCTAACTGCTATAACGTAAGCACAGAGAAAGAGACAAGGAGGGAGGGAGAAACGAAGAAAATTTGTATTTTCAATGATATTGATGATATTCGCCCTAATGAAAATATAGCAATGTTCAATACAAATATTCCCCAGGGAAAGTTGGAACACTGAATGTCTGTTCATGGTATTTTCTTTATGAATGACAGCCCCTAGCTGCAACCCCTTTCGTTCTTTTTACTGTACCTCCTTTCATATTCTTATTCTCCCATCTTACTTTCCACCCTCTCTTAACAATTGATTCGTAGTGCAACTGCTTTGAGGTTTTCCTCCTGTTACACTTTTCAAACCATTCACTCTCAATTTCTGTTTTAGAGCGGAATGACCTTTTCGGGATCCCAGTGCTTGGCCTTTGGCCTAAATTCTATATTCAATTAAATTCATCTAAAAATTACTTCATTGAAATTACGTGCAAGTGGACAAGGTGTAGTATAAACGATGAAAGAAAGCATAAAATCTCTCTCTCTCTCTCTCTCTCTCTCTCTCTCTCTCTCTCTCTCTCTCACAGACACACACGCGCACACACATGCAGATATAATGCCTGAAGTGACCTACTATTTCAGTTAACATATAGAATAAACCTTAGAGTTCACAGAGACACTTATTGAATAACTTATTAAAAAAGTTCTGGTAACATGGAGTTCGGATATTAAATTTTCCGCTAACCATGAAAACAGTTTAATGGAATTTCATAACGGAATTATTTCATCATTGATGTTTAATAAAACATCAGTTAAAGTCAAGCTCTCATGAAATTACATTGCACCTAAGGGCGACCCATTAGAAATCAGATAATGGCAGAATTTCATCTTAAGTCATTCCTGTGAATTATGTCTCAAAGTACTGTAGAACCCGCTATAGCCTGACGATGGGAAAAAAAAGTTGTTTCTATTACCAAATATCTATGTTTTCTGAACTTTGTATGACACTCAAAATTAAACACGTTTTCGTCTTAGATATATTGCTTTCTTTCCGAACTGACTTTGTCTCTGTTTACCCGAAATAGTCTTACGGCCAAGTCCCTAATCTAACGACTACAACAAGGGAGGTATTTGCAATGGAACTTCCTCTGTTGCAGAGTTTAGCTGCTTGCTTGCCATGCTCTCGCTAAATTCACGTAGATTTGAAATGAAAAAACGTTGTAATTGCAGACAACCAGTCCTTTGATGTGATGTAGCAGCTTTTGCGAACAGTCGTTTTTGTAGTTTTATAGTTGTGGCGCTGCACGAAAGCCGGAGAATTCGAAATAAATAAGTGACATAAAAATAGGATACAAAGAGCTGAAGGAAGAGGCAAGATATTCGAAAGAAATTTACACAGTAGCGCCACTGTGTGTGCGTGTGGGGGGGGTGGTCTGTTTCCTTAACAAATATTGGTCGTCCACATTTGTATTTACCGGGCAGCACTTACGGCGAGGAAGAAGGTACTAAAATGGAGAAGGTTATGCGTTCGGTTAGTTTGAAAAGGGAAACGAGGCACAAAATGTACTTCCTTCGAGAGAAAAAAAAAAAAATATCCTGTGGGTAAAATTATTATCGATTACAAGCCAACCACAGCTCAATCTAAAAGATGGGGTCAACCATGTAAGTAGTAGATTTATTCGAATGTAATTTTCCCCAACTAATACAGAGGACATCACCAGAATAAGCAAATTGTCCAAATTTCCATCCGGACCATCCCCGCGTGTCACCTCGAACCTTAACAAAAACCAAATGGCAAGAGAAAACAATATCATTCCTATAGGCACGCGGGGGTCGCAGGGCCAAATGTCATTAGGGCTGCCCATTTCACAGCCATTGGTTTCATGAGAGTACGGTGTTGAAACAATGTGCTTTGCCAGGATATTTGTTCGTGACCACGCTATGCTCTTTTAAAATATGGCCAGCTATAACAGACTCCTATTATGCAAGCACAGGTAGCATTCGAAACTCCTTCCCCGTCACGATGGTTTTGTTTTTGTATTAAGCACGCTTTTGAAGTTGTCTCATTTTTCCACGCTTTGATCTCTTTATTTCTGAGGCCTCACGAAAAAATGGAAGCTGTTTTTCATGTCCGAAATTGACTGCGGAAATCGATTTGCTTTTGAGATAACTAAAGACAGCTGAAAATCAGCAGAATATTAAACAATGCACTTGCACTCTCTTTTCAAAATTCATCGAAGAAGTGATTCTAATGCACCTTACGCTGGTATGATACTTTCTTCTTATTATTTTGATATTGTTTGTTTGTATGGTGTTTTTACGTTGCATGGAACAGTGGTTATCACCAACGGGACCAACGGTTTATGTGACTTCCGAACCACGTCGAGAGTGAACTTCTATCATCAGCAGTACACATCTCTCACTCCTCAACGGAATGGCCGAGAATCGAACCCGCGACCACCGAGGTGAGAAGCTAATACCATACCAACCACGCCGTTGAGGCGCTTAATTTTGATATTGAATCATATTAATATGAAAAGGCTCTTGAAGTACCATAATGAAAATATAATGTCCATGTGCAAACAAAAAAGAGAATATTAGGCACAAAAAGTAATTACACACACACACACACACACACACATATATATATATATATATATATAATATATATATATATATATATATATGTAACAGATAAAAAGCATTTCGGCAACGATGTAACGGTTGTGGCCAACACTAATAAAAACAAGGCGTGATCTGACTGCCAGGATACTCTGGACACTGTAGGATTTTCCCCTCATGCATAAGTTGTAAATATTGTATTCCTAACTTCTTGCGTAAATTAAAAACGTGCTAGCATCTACGTCAAATGGAGCCTTGTTTCACCAACGAAAATTTAAATAAATGCGCTATAATTTATTAGAAATCATTTTTCTGTACTGTTTAACATACACTATTTATTTTATCATTTTCATTCTAATAGATAAATCATAATATCCTATCAGTAAATTCCTGGTTATCTTACCTTAACTCGACGCGAAACACCTTCTTCAGACCTTTTTATGACCGCCCATAGACCTTTCCCACCCCTCAACAAGAACAACAACAAAGTAGTTTGTAAGCTTACTTCCCGAATAAGCAAAAATCAGTTTTATAAAGAAATTGCAATGATTTAAAAGCTGTTTCAGTAGCAAAACCTAGGATGGTGTAGCTCTTTCAAGTAAGAAACGGTAGTGACTCAGTAACGAAAAACAGCATCATATGTTTTATTCAGTTGCCACAAAGGAAGATCTTCAGCGTCCCACTTATCATGGAACCGAAGACGCACAGTTTCTCCCAAATGATTCTAAAGTTTGCGTGTTATGCAGCTGTTAAGAGGAGGAGGTCGGGGAGGGGGTGGGAGGCCCCTCAGTGAGATTTTGCTCCGCTTCATAAAAATAGAAGCTGATTACCCATGAGTAACTGAGTAGATAAATTAAGTCAAGATGAGACCGTTAACGCGTTCATCCAAGGAGGTTATTGTTTGTTCTCGTCTATTTTGCTCAAATAAGCCCTTCCTGATTGCTAGATGTATCCGTAAAAAGTGATTATTACAGTGCGAAGGGGACCATTCGAGTGAAGAAGAAAATAGAAAATACAGTTAAGTATGGTCCATCGGCTTCCCATAAATTTCGCTTGTGGGACTAGACTCGTGTTATTGTTTGACTTTTATCTTTTTGAAACCACCTAAAGTATTCGAGAGAAGGAACCAACTGTCCTTCAACTCCTATGTTCCAGTCAGTTCTTTCTTTCTTCATTAAAAAGTCTGAATTCTTATTTCTCAATGAAAAATAGAAATGAGAACTTACAGGACCATTCACTGATTAAAAGAATGTGGGATTATTATCCTGCTAACTTTCATGAGATTTCGTAAGAGGCCTAAGGAAACAGAGCAGTAAATGACATTCTCCAGAGCCTAACTGAAATGTAACCAAGCTGTAACCGAAAACACAGCCGGGTCAAAAGGAGGTAACTGAATTTGGGGAAACTCACGGGGGACCATCACGAGCCTGCGCGTGTGCAGGAGAGAGAGAGAGAGAGAGAGAGAGAGAGAGAGAGAGAGAGAGAGAGAGAGAGAGAGAGGTGGGTAAGGGGCCCGGGTGTTATAGGAGGGTCTCATCAGACAGTCGTAAATCTTGACTTTTTATGAAGCGTAAAAAATCGCAAAGTAACGCCGAAAGGACGATATGGTATGGAATTCCTCGCCAGACGTATTAGGAAATAAAAATGAAAAAGGAAAAATCCGGAGTAATATATGGCGGGTGAAAATGCGAATGGGGGCTGAGGAAAGGAAGGAAAAGATGCAAAGGGAAAAAATCCGAGAAGCGAAAAAGCGAGAGGAGAGGAGGGAGATGAAAATGAAGTCTTGGGCAAGGGGAGAAGAGGAAGAGGAAGGAGATAAGGCGGGAGGGGTGGGGGGATGGGCTTCGTAAGAAAGGTCGATGAAGCAACAATAATGAACACTTGGAGAAATAGCAAAGATGAAAGGGCGAAGGTAAACATGGAAAAAGAGATGAGAAATAAGGAAGATGGCGCTGGAAAAGCCAAAGGCGGAGCTGATGACTGTATAAAACAAGTGTGAAAATGGGAATACAGAAGATCAAATGCTTTTTTGAAAATATCCTTTGCAAACAATTTATCTGTACAGTTTCCATCTTTTTCATTTCATTCACATTCAAAGCCAAACAAATGATGTCCCATTCATACTTGCCAACAATGGCTTTCATGGCCACTGCAATGATTTCCATGGACATCCTAGTATCTTTCTGAATGCACAACATTCTGCCTTCCTTCCTTCATCTGTTCTGTGACTCTTATTTTCTGTCTTAACTGTTTCATAAGGAACAGTTGCTCCGCTTATCCTCTTTCCTGTATACTAAGAAATATGTATATGTATGTGTGTATGTAGTATGTAGTACGTACTTACGTACATATATATATATATATATATATATATATATATAGTATATATATATATATATATATATAATATTATATATTCACTTGCACCGTTTTCTCGTTATATGTCAAAGCGATACTTTCTTCAGTCCGTAGAATTTTGGCCTTAGGTCTCTTGCCCTAGCGCCTTTGATAATATTGTTTTATTCCTAACCGTCTTATGAACTATGAATCATAGAGGCCTGACGTGCTCATTGGCTTCTTATAAGCTTCTAATGGCACACAGGCACGTCATCAAAAGTGGTTTCTCCGATCATTTAGCGCAATGATATATGACATTTTTACATTCCCTCGTTTAGGTGAGACTTCTTTTGTGCGATTTGTTTACGTTATTTATTTTATTGGTGATTTCTTCGTCGCTATGTTTGTTTTGTTGTGTTAAATGTACTCCTTCGCCTCTCTCTCTCTCTCTCTCTCTCTCTCTCTCTCTCTCTCTCTCTCTCTCTTCAGCAGTTTTTTTTTATTTTCATAACACTCCATAACTCATTCCATAGATTTTATAACCAATAAGTATGGGAATATTAATCTGTCAGTCAATATATATATAATCTTATTATTGTTCTTGTTGAATCTGTATTCATATTTTTCTCAAATTTTTTCATATGTGTTTTTTGCTTGCCAATGGAGCGACTCCAAAATCTCATTAACCTTTTTTTCCATTAAAAGAAACAAAATGAGGTAAAATTATATTATATTATTGAATTATATTTTGTTTATTTATTTACTTTTTCAATTAGGCCCGAAAAAAATTGATGCGAATTATGTCTTTACTGATAATGTGGATATCTTTGTGAAATGTCATGACAGTCATATGATGCAGATTGCAAGAAATAAGACACCATTAAACCTGAAGGCTTCTTGAAGTAGAGAAAACAAGAGGACGATTAGAAGAAGACAAATGACCTTCATTAGCCATCATAAATGAGCTCTGATGTCGGGTGACTTCGCGTTGTTGACGAGATGGCTCAGGTTTCCTGCATCGCCTTCATGAGTCATCTTACATGGTCTTCATCAGCGTCACTTCTTTTGATTTAAAGGTGCCTTAGCATACAATCTCTTCATCCAGGCTCAGTATCTGAGAACAAGAAGAAATAGCAGGTTATTTATTTGTTTCAGGATTAGCGTGATGCTTGCATGCTTGCATTAGTATCTCATTGTGGTGCAATTTGTTTTCGCTTACTCGGCGAGTGAGACAACGAACTAACCTGTTATTGTTGTTGTTCTTGTTCTTGTTGTGGGGGGAGCATAGGAAAGCCCTACGGAAAAACCCTAAAATGGTCTGAGAAAGGTGTTTCGCATCGAGTTAAGATACAGGAGTGTTAGGAAAGGATATTTATAATTTACTTATTAGAATGAAAACGTAAAAAGTAAATAATATGTATGTTAAACAGTATAGAACAATTATTTCTAATAGAATATAGCGTATTTATTTTAATTTTCGGAGTTGAAATAACACTCTATTCGACCTTAGATTTTAGCATGCGTCCCGATTAAGCTGGACGTTGGTTCAAGCCTTGTTTGTAAATAGTCGTTATTTGATTAAGCAAGACTGTCCTTGAATAAAAAATGCTATTTGGAGAGAGGGCCGTTTATTTTTACATCACATTGCAAAACAAGCCTCGATGTCTTCAAGTCTTCAAGACATGTCGTTTATTGAAATAATCAAGGCTGATTACTTGCATGAACATACACTTTCAGTACAAGCCTGGATTGTTCTCGTCCTGATATTAATTCTCTCTCTCTCTCTCTCTCTCTCAATATTGTACTTAGTTCCGATTCTTGTAAGTAATATTGCTGTGACTTAAATTTGAAGGGTTAAAAGTAAACAGTTTCCTATGTGAATATTTAATTAGTTTACTCGGTCAAAGAACAAGAAAGATTATATAGCGAAATATCCTAGCTTATAAATAGTGAGTTTATATAGCCGAGATACTTGCTCTGGAACCACTTGTTTTGCCATGAAAATTTGCAGATTTTTAAAAATAACGGAAAGTGACATTAGTGCATTTCTTTTCAATGGTTTTCATTGCTTTCTGAATTACCTTATGGATGTTGGACTCACATTCTTAGTCATC
>NC_087201.1:20964857-20971134 GCF_015104395.2 Macrobrachium nipponense | reverse complement strand
CCTCTTGTTTTCTCTTCTTCAAGAAGCTTGTCCAGGTTAATGGTGTCTTATTTCTTGCTATCCTGCATCATATGACTGTCATATTTCACAAAGATATCCACATCATCAGAAAAGACATAATTCGCATCAATTTTTTTTTCGGGTCTAATTGAAAAAGTAAATAAATAAACAAAATATAATTCAATAATATAATATAATTTTTACCTCATTTTGATTCTTTTAATGGAAAAAGGTTTTAATGAGATGAGTAAAATGCCATGACATGTTGTTAAAACAACAAATGTTCAAGACGATAAACTATCTCAGTTTTGGAGTCGCTCCATTGCAAGCAAAAACACATATGCAAAAAATTTGAGAAAATCGAAATAAATACCAGAATTCAACAAAGAACAAGAATAAGGCTTATATATATATATATATATATAATATATTATATATATATATATATAATATATATAATATTGACTGACAAGATTAATATTCCCATACTTATTGTTATAAAATCTAAGGAATGAGTTA
Source organism: Macrobrachium nipponense (assembly GCF_015104395.2). NCBI lineage: Eukaryota > Metazoa > Arthropoda > Malacostraca > Decapoda > Palaemonidae > Macrobrachium > Macrobrachium nipponense. Next base: position 20,970,615 of record NC_087201.1, on the reverse strand, counting down.
TGGAGTGTTATGAGAATAAAAAAACTGCTGAAAGAGAGAGAGAGAGAGAGAGAGAGAGAGAGAGAGAGAGAGAGAGAGAGAGAGAGGCAGGCGAAGGAGTACATTTAACGCAACAAAGCAAACATGGGCGACGAAGAATCACCAATAAAATAAATAACGTAAACACATCGTACAAAAGAAGTCTCTCCTAAAGGAGGTGAATGTAAAATCATATATTATTGCGCTAAATAATCGGAGAGAAACCACTTTTGATGACGCCTGCTGCGTGCCATTAGAAGCCTCCAGAGATTACAAAGCTTTTCGTCTCTCCACAAACAGAACGCCCATTACAGCAATCATTAAAGGGATGGAGGTAATTAATAAGAAGCCAATGAGCACGGCAGGCCTCTATGACTCATAGTTCATAAGACGTTCAGGAATAAAACAATATTTTTAAAGGCGCTACGGCAAGAGACCTAATGCCAAAATTCTACGGACTGAGGGAAAGTATCGCCTTTGACATATAACGCGAAAAACGGTTGGCAAGTAAGATATATATAATATATATATATATATATATATATATATATATATATATATATATATATATATATACGTAACGTAAGTACGTACTACTTACTACATACACACATACATATACATATTTCTTAGTATACAGGAAAGAGGATGGGCGGAGCAACTGTTCCTTATGAAACAGTTAAGACAGAAAATAAGAGTCACAGAACGGATGAAGGAAGGAAGGCAGAATGATGTAGCATTCAGAAAGTATCTTGGAGTGTCCATGGAAGCCATGGCAGTAGCCATGAAAGCCATTGTTGGCAAGTATGAAAGAACATCATTTTGTTTGACTTTTGAACGTGAATAAGATGAAAAAGATGGAAATTGTACAGATAAATGGTTTGCAAAGGATATTTGCAAAAAAGCATTCTGTATTCCCATTTTCACACTTGTTTTATACAGTCATCAGCTCCGCCTTTGGGTTTTCCAGCGCCATGTTCCTTATTTCTCATCTCTTTTTCCATTACCTTCGCCATTTCATCTTTGCTATTTCTCCGCGTGTTCATTATTGTTGCTTCATCGACTTTTCTTACGAAGTGTGCCTTGGTAACCCTCTTTCGTCAGGTTTTATATCATTCATTTCTCCATTCATTATCAAATTCACCCCCACCCCCTTATCTCCGTTCCTCTTCCCCTTCTCCTCTTTCCCAAGACTTCATTTTCATCTCCCTCCTCACGCCTCTCGCTTTTTTCGCTTCTCCGGATTTTTTTCCCTATGCATCTTTTTCTTCCTTTATTCGCATTTTCACCCGCCATATATTACTCCGGATTTTTCCTTTTTCCTTTTTATTTCCTAATACGTCTGGAGAGGAATTCCTTAACCATATCGTCCCTTCGGGCGGCGTTACTTTGCGATTTTATACGCTTCATAAAAAGTCAAGATTTTACGACATCTGATGAGACCCTCCTATAACACCCGAGCCCCCTACCAACCTCCTCTCTCTCTCTCTCTCTCTCTCTCTCTCTCTCTCTCTCTCTCCTGCACACGCACAGGCTTGATGGTCCCCCGTGAGTTTCCCCCCCAAACTCAGTTACCTCCTTTTGACCCGCTGTGTTTTCAGTTACAGCTTGGTTACATTTCAGTTAGGCTTTGGAGAATGTAATTTATTGCTCTGTTTCCTTAGGCCTCTTACAAAGTCTATGAGAGTTTGCAGGATAATGGTTCCAGCATTCTTATAATTAGTGAGTGGTCCTGTACGTTTTCATTTTTGTTTTATTTATCATTGAGAAATAAGAATTCAGACTTTTTTTTAATGAGAAAGAGAGAACTGACTGAACATAGGTGTTGAAGGACAGTTGGTTCCTTCTCTCGAATACTTTAGGTGGTTTTACAAAGATAAAAGTCAAACAATAACATGAGTCCAGTCCTACAAGCTGGGAACTCGATGAACCATACTTAACTGTATTTTCTATTTTCTCCTTCAGGTCAAATGATCCCCTTCGCACTGTAATAATCACTTTATACGGATACATTCAGCAACCAGGAAGGGCTTATTTGAGCAAAATAGACGAGGACAAAAACAGTAACCTCCTTGGATGAACGCGTTAACGGTCTCATCTTGACTTAATTTATCTTCTCAGTTACTCATGAGTAATCAGCCTCTATTTTTATGAAGCGGAGCAAAATCTCACTGAGGGGCCTCCCACCCCCTTCCCGACCTCCTCCTCTTAACAGCTGCACAACACGCAAACTTTAGAATCATCACCTCATTTGGGAGAAACTGTGCGACTTCGGTTCCATGATAAGTGGGTCGCTGAACATCCTTTGTGACAACTGAGTAAAACATATGATGCTGTTTTTCGTTACTGAGTCACTACCGTTCTTACTTGAAAGCGCTACACCATCCCAGGTTTTGCTACTGAAACAGCTTTTAAATCATTGTAATTTCTTTATAAAACTGATTTTTTGCTTATTCGGGAAGTAAGCCTATAAACTACTTTGTTGTTCTTCTTCTTGTTGAGGGGTAGGAAAGGTCTATGGGCGGGCATAAAAAGGTCTGAAGAAGGTGCTTCGCGTCGAGTTAAGGTAAAGATACAGGAATTTTATGATAGGATATTTATGATTTATCTATTAGAATGAAAAATGTAAAATAAATAGAGTATGTTAAACAGTAAAGAAAAATTATTTCTAATAAATTTATAGCGCATTTATTAAAATTTTCGTTGTTTGCACATGGAACATTATATTTTCATTATGGTATTTCAAGAGCCTTTTCATATTAATATGATTCAATATCAAAATTATAAAAAGAAAGTCTCATACCAGCGTGAGGTGCATTAGAATCACTTCTTCGATAAATTTTGAAAAGAGAGTGCAAGTGCATTGTTTAATATTCTGCTGATTCTCAGCTGTCTTTAGTTATCTCAAAAGCAATTCGATTTCCGCTGTCAATTTCGAACATGAAAATTGCTTCCATCTTATCGTGAGGCTTTAGAAATAAAAAGAGATCAATGCGTGTATAAATGAGACAACTTCAAAAGCGAGTTAAATACACAAACCAAACCATCTCGACGGCAGAGTTTCGAATGGTATTTATGCTTGCATTACAATAGAAGTCTGTTATAGCTTGCCATATTTTAGAAGAGCATAGTGTGGTCATGAACAAATATCCTGGCAAAGCATATTGTTTCAAATCCGTACTCTCATGAAACCAATGGCTGTGAAAAGGGCAGCCCTAATGACATTTGGCCCTGCGACCCCCGCCGGTCCTATAGGAATGATATTGTTTTCTCTTGCCATTTGGATTTTGTTACGGTTCGAAGTGACACGCGGGGATGTCCGGATGGAAATCTGGCCATTTGCTTCTTCTGGCGATGTCCTCTGTAGTAGTTGGGGGAAATTGCGTGTGTGTGTGTGTGTGTGTGTGTGTGTGTGTGTGTGTATGTCTGAGAGAGAGAGAGAGAGAGAGAGAGAGAGAGAGAGAGAGAGAGAGAGAGAGATTATGCTTTCTTTCATCGTCTATACTGCAAAATTGTCCATTGCACGTAATTGCAATGGAGTAATTTTGAGTTGAATTGAATTGAATTTAGAATTTAAGCCAGAGGCCAAGCATGGGACCCCTATGAGGTCACTCAGCGCTGAAACTGGAATTAACAGTGAAAGGGTTGACATGTGTAACAAGAGGAAAAACCTCAAAGCAGTTGCACTATGAATCAATTGTTAAGAGAGAGTGAAAAGTAAGATGGGAGAATGATAATATGAAAGGAGGTACAGTAAAAGGAACGAAAGGGGTTGCAGCTAGGGGCTATCATTCATAAAGAAGAAAATACCCATGAACAGACATTCAGTGTCCCAAATTTTCCTGGGGAATATTGCGTTGAGCATTGCTATATTTTCATTAGGGCGAATATCATCAATATCATTGAAAATACACATTTTTTTCTTCGTTTCTCCCTCCCTCCTTGTCTCTCTCTCTGTGCTTTACGTTATAGCAGCTAGGTGTTCTGTTATATTTACGCATAATTCATTACATTTAAACTTGATCATTAAGACGCCATTTTTCCATTCCTTCATTATTTATATTCACAGCCGAAACCTAACCTTTCTCTTTTCCATTTTATCCAAAACCCATACTCGTGTTTACATTCACTCTCAGCTTTTCCTCGTTCCAAGCAAGATCAAAGTCTTTCTTATATTTCCTAAAGAGCCTTTTTTTACAATGCATAACCATTATTGTGTCGCCTGCAACATTAACTCTGTCACATACCAATAACTTCCCATTTTCCCACATATCTCGCAACTTTGCACCTTTTCGCATCACTCCACCAACAGACATTGAGCGGCACTAGATGTATAATGCACCGTTGCCTCAGATCTATTTTTTACACTGAATCAGTCACTCTCCTTTCTTCTACTTCCTACTCTTCCACTAAAATTCATCTGTTCACTCTCAGCCGCAAACTTAGTTTCCATTTATGCATTATCAACACCCTCCCTTATTGTCTATTCCAGTGACTCTTTCGTTCACTTTTTTCTAGATCCAAGTGTGTCACTGCAGTTATTTCTCTATTAACCCTGTGGTCATTCCTGTATTCATCCTGTGGTGATAAGTTGTTTTACTGTTTCCTCATCAAAATCCTACCATAAAACTCCCCAGTCTTTACGTCCTTTAATTCTTACAAACCACCTCCATCAATTTTAGCTCTATTATTATATTAGAATAATCATCCTTCTCTAATATTCCTTTGGAACCTACTCCAAATCAAAACATGTCTTACAAACTTTTAGGAGCGTTCCACTTTTCGGCCTCATAATTACCTTCTTTCGTTTGCAAGTTATTTCTTGAGGATTCTTAACCCATTCCCCAACTGGTATCATTTACTTATGCCTCTCTTTCGTTTCCTCCATAATCAGTAAATTCCAAAATACAGTTCATCGACCAAAGACTTCAGCCATTTCACAGAACATACAGTTTTATATTTCCCCCTTTATCCATTTGTTTGTTATTCATTCTCTTCGAACTACAATGGAAACCTTTTCTTCATCAAAATATTCAATTTACTCAACACACATGTATAACCTATGAGCCTTGCAAACCATTTAAAAACTAATCGTCTGCTTCTTCCACTTCCGTGTTATTAATTCTAACCCAGAACACAATCATTTTATTATTCTCTAAGCCCTTTTAGTCCCTTCTGATTTATTCTTTTTTTGCAGCCATATTCCCCTCCTGTCTCTCTAGCTTACACTTCTCTAGATGGAGAGGTGGGAGTGAACATGCTGCAAAAGTAGTAATAAAACAAATGAAATTAAGGGGGCGCAGAGAATATATATATATATATATATATATATATATATATATATATACATATATATATATATATATATATATATATGAATAACTTGATCAAGAAGTATAAAAAACATGATGCTATGTATAAATAAAGGTTTTTTGCCACGAAGGAAAAATGAAAAAAGCTTTTTCATTTTTTCCTTTGTGGCAAAAAACCTTTATTTATATGTATGTATATATATATATATATATATATATATATATATATATATATATATATATATATATATATATATATATATATATATATACATTCTAGCTGACCAGCCCTGCGCAGCCCGGGCATACTCTGAATGACAACAGTTAATCTCTCTCTCTCTCTCTCTCTCTCTCTCCTCTCTCTCTCTCTCTTTATTTCTTTTCGAGGCCAGTAATAAATAAGAATAAAAAGCTTGAAAAACCTTCGA
>NC_087201.1:20959857-20962357 GCF_015104395.2 Macrobrachium nipponense | reverse complement strand
TGTAATTTTCATGAGTGCATGACTTCGACTGATGCTGTATTAAACCATCGATGATAAAATAATTGCGCTGTAAAATTCCAGTGAACTGTTTTCGTGGTTAGCGGAAAATTCAATATTCCTGCTCCATGTTACCAGAAATTTTTTGATAAGTAGTACAATAACTGTCTCTATGAACTCTAAGGTTATTCTATATGTTAACTGAAACAGTAGGTCAGTTCAGGTAATTAATATGTGCATGTGTGTGTGTCTGAGAGAGAGAGAGAGAGAGAGAGAGAGAGAGAGAGAGAGAGAGAGAGAGAGAGAGAGAGAGATTTTATGCTTTCTTTCATCGTCTATACTGCACCTTGTCCACTTGCACGTGATTTCAGTGAAGTAATTTTAAATTGAATTGAATTGAATATAGCATTTAGGTCAAAGGCTTACTGGGACCCCTATGAGGTCACTCAGCGCTGAAACGGAACACCCCAAAGTACTTGCTTATGAATCAATTGTTGAGAGAGGGTGAAAAATAAGATAGAATGAGAAATGAAACAAGGTACGTTAAATGGAACGAAAGGGGTTGCAGCTAGAGGCTAACATTCATAAAGGAAATACCATGAACAGACATTCAGTGTCCCAACTTTCCCTTGGGAATATTGTATTGAACATTGCTATATTTTCATTAGGGCGAATATCATCAATATCATTGGAAATACAAATTTTTTTTCGTTTCCCCCTCCCTCCTTGACTCTTTCTCTGTGCCTGCGTATAGTAGGTAGGTGTTCTTTTATATTTACCCATATTCATTGCATTTAAACTCTATCATTAAGACGCCATTTTACATTCCTTCATTATTCATATTCCCCCCAGCCGATGCCTCACCTTCCTATTTTCTATTTTTAATACAATACCCCTAACTTCTGTTTGCATTCACCCTCAACTTTTCCTTGTTCTAAACATGACCAAAGACTTTCTTATTATTTCTAAAGACCCATTTTTACTATGCATAATCATTATTATATCGCCTGCAACATTAGCTCTTTGACATACCAATAACTTCTTATTTTCATATCTCGCAACTTTGCACATTCTCGCATCACTCCACCCAAACAGAAAACTGAGTGGCACTGGATGTATAATGCATCGGTATCTCAGATCTATTGTTACACTAAAACAGTCACTCTTTCTTTCATACTTGCTTCTCTTCCACCAAAATTCATCTGTTCACTCTCAGGCGCAGGCTTAGTTTCCATGTCATTATCACAACCTCCGTATTGCCTCTCTAGTGATTCTTTCGTTCACATTTTCTAGATCCTAGTATGCCACTGCACGGTTATTTCTGTATTAATCCTGTGGCAATTCTGCATTCACCCTGTGGTCATAAGTCTTACTGCTTCCATCAAAATCCTACCATAAAACTCCCCCGGTATTTTATGTCCTTTTAATTTTTTACAGCTGCCTCTACCAATTTTAGCTCGATTACTATTGAATAATCACCCTTCTCGCATATTCCTTTGAAACTTTCTCCTCATCCAAAGCTTTCCACTCTTCGGCATCACAATTGCCTTCCTTCGTTTACAACAGTTATTTCTTTAAGGAATCTTAACCCATTCCCTAACTGGTATCATTTACTTATGCCTCTCTTTCGTTCTCCGTATTCAGTAAATTCCAAAATGAACTAAGTTCATCGAACAAAGACTTCAGCCATTTTGTACAGAACAAACAGTTTTATATTCCACCCTTTTTATCCTTTTGTTCGTTATTCATTCTCTTTGAACTTATTTCCCCGGTAAGTTAGTAATTACATTCTCCCCTGTGTTTCTCTTGATTACCACATGAACCTACCTGTACGCCTGCGCATTATATTTGGCTCTGTCGTGCACCTGCTACTTCAATGGAAACCTTTTTCTTCAATCAAAATATTCAATTTACTCAACACACATTTATAACCTATGAGCCTTGCAAACCATTTGAAAACTAATCGTTTGCCTCTTCCACTTCCGTGTTATTAATTCTAACCCTGAACACAATCATTTTATTATTCTCTAATCCCTTTTACTTCCCTCTGATTTATTTATTTTTGCAGCCTTATTTCTCTCTCATCTCTCTAGCTTACACTTCTCTTAAGATGGAGAGGTGGGATTGAGAACATGGCTGCAAAAGTAGATAAAACAAATGAAATTAAGGGGGCGTAGAGAAATATATATATATATATATATATATATATATATATATATATATATATATATATATATACATATATATATATATATATATATATATATATATATATATATATATATATATATATATATATATATACATATATATATACATATACATATATATATATATATATATATATATACTATATATATACTATATATATATATATATACATATATATATATATATATCTATATATATATATATATATATATATATATATATATATATATATATATATATATTCTAGCGGACCAGCCTGCACTGCCCGGGTATTCTCTGAATGACAACAAAA
>NC_087201.1:20934857-20954857 GCF_015104395.2 Macrobrachium nipponense | reverse complement strand
ATCAGAATTTACTCTGGTCAAGAACACGCATCGAGAATGTTTGTTTACCAGTGAATGAAATCCAAAGGCTCAGTATATCTTAGTTTAACCAGACCACTGAGCTGATTCACAGCTCTCCTAGGGCTGACCCGAAGGATTAGGTTTTCATTTACGTGGCTAGGAACCAATTGGTTATATGCAACCGGACCTACAGCTTATTGTGGGATTCGAGCCACATCATATCGAGAAATGAATTTCTAATCATCATAAATAAATTCTTTGATTCTGCATTGGTGGCAGGCGGGAGCGAACTCGGGTTACCATATTGGTAGGCGAGTACGCAAACCAGGACTTGTCCAATGAGGAACTATGAAATCCAGAAGTGAAGGTGTTAATGGCAAGTTGCTGTCTGGGAGAAATGGCGTCCCTTCGTGATAAAGCGTCAGTAATAATTTGTTGAATGTTGTCAAAAGGTTACCGTGATTTGTGAGAGCACCTTTGGAAGTGGTTATTGAATGTTAAATAGAGAGAAAACCTTAGATATTGACAGAAACACTTGTGAGGTCCTATGGCCCAAGCATTAAAACCTGATTGAATAGCTGATTAAGGTTTTCTTGGGCTCTTAAGGAACGGGTGAGAAGAACAGTTGCTCCACTGTAGAAGAGTAAATGTGATATAAGACTGTCAGAATTATACGGCCATAATGCTACTTAGCATACCTAGGAAGGCTTACATTAGAATATTCATCATGAGAGCAATGCACATGACAGAGAAACTGATAAGAAAGAAACTAAACGCTTCAGTGAGAAAGTGGGTGTGTGTATGAAGATGCTCTTTTGCTGGAAGGATGAGAATTTCCAGAGTAAAAAAGCCTCTATTTGTGTGATGAAAAGGGCGCTTCTTGTTTTGAATCTGATCATCCTATGAGCCCCTTCTAAAGGAGGTTGGAAGTTTCAGCGGATGAATACTTGAGTCGTGGATAAAATTTCCTCATCCATGAGTGCAATATCAGCTTTCAGGTTCTGTTTCACCGGGAGATATGAGTTGGCATTCTGGTATATAGTATATTAATATAAGATTACCAATACTAAAAATACAGACTATTCAGTACGTGGCAATGACTTCTGGGATAAACTGCAAATGGAATTAAGGGACTGTATAGATTATGGGTCTTAGCTTGAACACTTGGCATCGTCTTGGACTTGTTCATCGCATGAACCAAACACACCCTCTAAAAAAATATCACCACATGAGAAAGTTAGTGAGCGGAATAGCACTTTTATAGCCTATAACTGACGGTTGAAAACAATCCATTAAAACTTCTCTAAGGGAATCGAATCCATTTCGATGTACTAAGCTGCTCCAAACGAAACTTTCACCCACGACCCCAGAAGCGGAGAAGGAAACCTTGCACTTTGGATAAAGTGAAATTCATTCCAGCCCGTTTCCTTCCGAGGAAAAAAAAACAACGTTCCGTGGAGGAAAGTGGTTTAGAGTACTTCAGGGAGGCACAAATGATCTCCTCAGAGGCAAGATGAAATTTGCTAGAGATTGACGCGAACGACAACCGAAATTGACATATTTTTTTTTTACCGATACGTGGAAAATTGAGTGGAAAAACAGCGCTCTAAGATTTCTTTATGATGTCCCTGGAAACCAATCAAAAACAGTTTAAGATTTGGAAAAACGCCGTCCCTATGATTTTACGTCAAACGGAAAGAGTTTGATTCGTTTTTACTTATCCTGTGAGAGCAATGTTTCTTGGGTGCAGTGCTTAAGCAAAAACAAAAATAAATAAATAAATAAATAAATAAGGAAACTTTAGACATATTCACTTGGAATCAATTGTCCTTCCTTAAAGCCACCGTGAGAAAAGAGGCAATAATAACGAGCATTTAAATAATTAAAACAGGAGAGCATCAACGGTATATTGAATAAAATACCTAAACATCTTCGTGAAAACCAACATTTACTCTTCCCTGGGGTTTCATTTTATCGAATCGCATCATGGAAAACTCAGTTGTCATAATCATAGGGAAATTCGAACACTGGAAGCAACCGGTAGGGAAAACGGATATCAACTATTGCAACCTTGCATTTGCGATTTGTCATACTTAACCACTACTATTTTTTTTAATCGTGTCTCCGTATATCAAGAAATAATAAAAGTTAGCACGTGATTTTCTTTCTTAGCTGAAGCCACTGGAAAGTTCAAGATGAAAAGACAGAGTGCCAAGTACTTTCGTTTATTCAACACATCAAGCGGAGTGGCCCGAAGATTTGTTAAAAACACGAAAGTACTTTGGCTCTCTGTCTTTTCATTTTGAACTTTCCCGGTGATTCCAGATAATAACGTCTATCTTTTAAAACATTATTAGTGTCCATTGCATCTAACTAATCCCGAAGAGGAGTCGATTACAATTTGTAATTTTTAATCAACAAGCAGTTCGAATCAACTATCGTCAGCAGACTAAACAAAATTCATCCGATGTCAAAATGCCCACGATTGTTTCATAATGCAATGGCTTAATTGTTACAAAAATACCTAATTAATCAATATGATACCTAATACATGGTACATATCATAGTATTATATCCCCGTATAAATCAAATTAACAGCTCAGGCAATGTGCTTTGGATTCACCATAGCCCACTTCCTCTAGGCCATAAAGAGATCCAGACATAAATAGAGACGTCAGGCACTGTATACGTTTATACCAAAGAAAGACCTCTGGTTTATACATCTACTGAACACATAACGTGACTCATATCTGTATGCAAATATTTATGAGCAGTGTACATATCGATGGTAAATTGATGGTTTTCAGCTGTTTATGCAGAACAACAAAACCTACAGTAAGAGTAATTGATTTCCATCACTTTGTTAATGACGTCGAAATTGAAATCAACATTCAGAGCGATATTTGTATACATTGTAGGGCATAGGGAAGGTCAAAAGTTAGGAGCAACCAGGTGTTCGTTCGTGCGTTGATAGGGAAAAACATTAGAGGTACGCTTTTGTGCGATTAAAACAATAATCACATGGCAGAGGTTGTGTGCTAATGATTTATTCAACGGCTCGACTGCCGTCACTTTTACCGAAAGGATTTGCGTGAAACCACGCGATTCTTCTTCGTCTTATGATCATTTCATAATTGTGATTTTTTTGTCATCTTCTTTTCGGCCACAACAACTAAAGAGAAAAAGTGGTTAGAGATCATATTCCTGTAAAGACAACCTATACAAGAGAATTCTATCAATATCATCTTCAGTATGACTGCTAATGTAAGCCCTGAACATATTGTTTTCTTATATATATATATATATTATATATATATATATATATATATATATATATATATATATATATACATATATATATATATATATATATATATATATATATATATATATATAATTATATAGAATTATATATATATATATATATATATATATATATATATATATTATATTATATATATATATATATATATATATATTTCCCGGCTCACTATCTGTGACATATCTACGTTTTCGCTTACTCGGGAAGTATGCCTACAAACCACTTTGTTGTTGATGCTGTTGTTCGTGCTGGTGTTGTTATTGTTGGGGGGTAGGAAAGGTCTATGGAGGAGCCTAAAAAGGTCTGACAAAAGTGTTTCGCGTTGAGTTAGAGATGCAGGAATTTTAGGGTAGGCAATTTTATATTGATTTATGAGAATGAAACTGTAAAAAATATAAATAATGTGTACGTTGAACAGTACAGAACAATTATTTCTAATAATGTACAGCATATTATATTAATTGTCGTTTTTTGAAGCAACGCTGTATTTGACCATAGATTTTAGCACGAGCTTCAAGTAAGCTGGAGATCTGGTTCACCCTGTTTGTTTTTTATGAAATAATTAGCATCTAATAATGCTTTTTTTTAATTAAATAATTAACATCTAATAATGCTTTTGATTAAATAAATAGCATCTAATAATGCTTTTTATTAAATAATTAGCATCTAATAATGCTGTTTATTAAATAATAAACATCTAATAATGTTTTTAATTTTTATGAAATAATTATTATCTAATAATGATTTTTCTCAAATAATTAGCATTTAATAACGCATAATGGGTGCAGATTTCCCTTGTGCTGGAAAAAAATCATTTAACTGTCAGTTCATAACCAGAAGTAATGAAAAAATATTAAACAAAGGTGTTGAATTATATCAGCTCAATTCCAAGATGACTTTTCACTACATATATCTAGAAATGTGGAAGCATGAGTTTCCCCAAACTTAAAAAGTGACATGATATGCAAAACCTTAGATTTGCTGAAGAGATCATGCATACAGAAGTATAAGTGAAAGAAGTGAATAAATAAATGTACCTTGATCTCATCAAGAGCAATAAGAGAAAAGCTCTCTAGGAAATTATATATAAAGACAAAAATAAGCGCAAAGGCAATGACTAAATCAGTCTAGGGTTATAACTTATAAAGATAATACTAATGTGATGTAGCAGGAGGTTTGGTGCATAGAACAAAACTAAGGAAGTTCATCTAACAAACTAACAAGCATGTCTTCATGTTCTCACCTTAATGGTTACAAAGATTAATAAGATGTGGAATGGACTCTTTCAGCAAACGTATCTTACTATAATGGGCGTAATGTCTGTCCGCCCGTCTGTCATTCAATTACGGCCAAACGACTGGTCCGATGGGCATGAAACTTGGCAGGGTTATAGTGGGGATCCCTAAGATGTTTTATAATGGGGTTTCATCCTACCTACCTCCGCACCCCCTCCGAAGGGGGTGGGGGTGAGAAGGGATTCCCTGAAACGGAGCTGGTTCTGCCTCGTGAAACGAGGCTGGTTTTGCCCGTAAACTTAGTTGCTTTACGAATTTTCATACATAATTTCTGATACAAATGTTTGCTAGTATCCTAAATTACGGCTTAAACCTCTTTATAAAAATAGAACATGCCCCCTTCACACATCCCCTCATCGCCTTAAAATATTAATTAAGTTCCATTGTTTATTTCTCGTTACGTGACCAACCACTCCTCTAATGCTTATGAAAATCGTTTACTAAGTGCCCAATCAAGTTCCAATCAGACACAAACAAATAAGAATGAACTGGGTAATCAAAACATTTCACCAACAATGAGAAGACATTCCATCAACAAAAAAGGCATAGAAACGCAGAAACGCCTGAATCTTAAAACCTGAAACAGCAGCCATTTCAAGAGGAGTAAGTTCAAGATGAAAGGTTTATGACGAGAAACAGTCTTTCGTTGCGTCTCTTTACGGCGGTGTCTTCTGAAGATTAAACTTTGCTCGTCGTTTCTGTTTTAGCTTCGATTCCATTGCGCGTCACTAGTTTATGCCAAAGAAGAATCTGCTGCATTACAAATGAATGATGGTATATCATGATAAAGACTAGATCTGATTTAAACAAAGACGTATTTCATTGCCAAGAGTATTTTATGTTGCTTAATATTCGTGGGTGTAAAAACGTCATCTATGTGTAAGTACAGAACTATAGCAATTAGCTATGCAGAGTAGAGAACCAGAAATTCGATAGCAATATTTATAGCTGTATTGAATCAACCTATCCCTGTTTCTTATGCGTCAAGCCTAATAGACACAGGTCCTAATCCTGGCCAAAGCATTAGCACTTATATGAAATTCATGGTCTTTAACTTAAATGTGTAATGCAATACATTATTTTAATACAGATATTTTCCATATCTGTAAATAAACCCATGAACCCAAGGGGTCATTGGCGAATTTAGGAGAGTGATCAATAGCCATAACAAAACGTAAAAACTAGACCATGCCATGCAATGCTTGCAGTGGCCTGGTTGCATTTGTCTGTATAAACAATTATCATCTCTTGTAATCAGGTCAACACCTTCCATGGGAAGCTGTTGACCTATCACCTGTAGCGGAAACACATGACTTCCGAGCCGTATGGCTACGTACTTGTTATTCTTGTAAACGCTGAGATAGCTAGTGTTAAGCTATCGATGCGACCCTCTGTAAAGTATTTCTACCTAAATTCTCCAACTGAGCGGTCATCTGACCAACCTTTCCTATACTCCAGTGATGGAGCAGAGAAATAAAGTTGAAGTTAAGAAGTTTACTCAGGAAGTTTGAGTCATCTCCCCAATTCTGAAGAAGAACAAAATCTACTTGATGTCACTTCGACAAGAAAGGGAAAAAATTAAGAACCACAATGCTTGCGTATCACAGTCGCAAGAATAGACATACAACTGATCGCCGTCCTATACCATTGTAAGTGGTGGACCGCGGACAGTTACAAATGTATGCACACACACACACACACACACACACACACACACACACACACACACACACACACACACACATATATATATATATATATATATATATATATATATATATATATATATACTATATACATACATACATACATACATACATACCCAGAGAGAGAACATACACCGAAAAAATCCTCATCAGAGAATCGATTAATCAAACATTCACCTTCATCTTCTGCTCTGTCTATCCAGCACGTTTTTAAGTCTCCTTGTCCTCCTCCCTCCTCCTATAGCATCTTCGAAGTAGTAGCATTTTACTATACAAATGTCCTCGGTTCAGTCTACTTAACACAAAAAAATCTCAAAATACCCTCGCCTGGTAGACACTGATATTTTCTTTTATTTCTTTTCTTTCTTTCTTTCTGCCTTTTCATCTTCCATTGCTTAGTGTGAATGGGGAAGAGAAAGAGTTATTATCTATTCAATTACCCCATATTTAATCATCTAGAGGCAGTTACCATAATGGCAACTATTTAGGTACTGGACATGACACATCCTTACCTCTTCATGACACTGTCATACTACAACTATAGTTACGAACGAACTAGGATATGAATCATCCGATTCATTGAGCTACTTGTAACTAGCTTCGTAACGTGAATTCCAAGTCATTATTATCGTATATACATTTAAGAGGCATTTTTGTCAGTCATAAGAAGGTTCTACCTCTGACAATTATTTTTCTTCTCGGTAAAATGTTTTTTGTAACAGTTTTCCAGTAGGTGTGTAGAAGAAAAATAAGCTCTGGAACGTTTTATTTGACTAGTATCACCACATGTAAATACATCCTTTAGGCATCCACTTATCGGCTCTCCACCCACCACATTTTTATATTTATTATTTATTTATTTTTTTTATTTATTTATTTTTTTTTTTATTTTTTTTTTTTTGCCATTGCAAACTGTTCAAACGGTCTTAACAGGGCCAAGAGCGAAATATGAGTCCCTTCTTACAACTGAAGAATCAATTTCATATATAATAGTAACTCCATTTATCATAGTGTTATAAGCAAATGACATAAAGAGAGACGGAAGAAACTCATAAAGATACCAAAAGAGCCTTAGAGGAAGGGCGTCGCTAACTCAAGACCTTCAGAGATTCATCACCGATGGGTTTCAAATCAGACACGCCATCGTGTCATTCAGTCGTGCCTCTGGGCCATCAACATCTCTAAATCTACCGGTTCGTTAAACTTCACAGTAGGGGCCTCTCCAACCTCAAAGGAGAGTAATGTTTACCTCTCTCCTCTCTAATCAATTTGTGGTCGAATGATGAGGACCTGGAGGGAATCTGCTTTTTATGTGAATTTAATAACAATGATGCTAATTTATCTTTTTATCATTTAATTTATCCTAATGATGGATTGCAATACTGTGCGGGCATATTTTTTTTCTACTGAACGCGCTTGTCTCCTCTTGGAACTAGAATTAGCTCAGTCTCATGAATTGTAACTGAAGATACGTCATGTGCTTAAACCAATTCTTCTAATAGATGTCGCCCAGTCTGGTAAGAAGAGGAAAAAAAGGAAAAACCTATGGCATGAAGATTGCTGTGAAAAAAAACAACAATTTATTCTGCCGAATATTACCAATGAGATGGCTTACAAACCCGGCAAGGAAGCATTACTATACAAAGAACCATTTTGTTTCTGTTTTGGAATTCGGTTTTCTCTTAAAGAGGATCTCCAAATTAAGCAAGGGAACGTTAATACCAATATACTCCAACACAATATATCGCTGCCTCTATATGGTATAACTCTGGATCTAGGGACCCGTTTTTCACCTCATTTATGCAATTCCCTGTCTCTTTTGCAACAATTCCTATAACATCTGATGTCTAAAACACATTTTGTTTTTACAAGAACCGCCAGCTTGGATTCTCTTCCTGCAATCTTGATCTTACCTTCACTTTTGCCTCTTCTTTACCACGGCCCTTCTAGAGTTTTAATTTTTTTTCTCTATCTCTCTTCTTATCAACAAAATTCTAAATCTTTTACTTGTCTACTACAACTTCTTCTCAACATCACTAATTAATATCTGTATTTTCTGCAAACATAAACAGCTCATTCCATTCACGGCATTAATTAATTAATAAACAACTCTGCACCACATCTATAGTTTCCACCGACTTCTTTCACTGAATCACCACCAGTAGCAGCAATGAATAGCCTTGAAGAAATATGTACCTCAATTTGACTTCAGACCTTTCATCTCATGTCTAGGTATCCACAGTTTTCAAAGATGAAATTTCCAATTACAATCAACAAGCTACTTTCTCCACGTAGCACACAAATTTCTAAGAAGAGTTCGATAAGTTCTACTTCTCTTTACTTTGAAAACCTTAATTTATCTGTAAAAAGATAAAAACAGTGTATATAAACCATAGTTCTCAGTCAAGATCTTATTACCTTCCCTGGTTAACTTTGTATGATCTTAGTAACTGGGACCTTCAGTTCTGTCATCTTTTCCTTCGTGCAAAGGAAAAGTGTTCTTCTACCTATTCCTTAGTACCTTCCCCTCAATTAAAAACATTAGGGCTTCTGGTCAGTCCCTTAATGATATTATACCACATTCTACAGCATCATACTTGTAGTCGTATGAACTACTGGCGACTTATCATTCTTCACTAAAATGCGGTCCTTTAGCCCTAAGCATTTTCAAATTAACATTAACCCTTCTGTTAATATATGTCTTTCCAATCTTCCGCATTCGGCAGCATTTTACTAAACTCAAGAGGTACACTTAGAAATCTTTTCAAGATACTATCTCTCCATTTGCATTTGTAGCTATTAATCTTTCTTTCCTAATAAAAAAAAAAAGGTACTATAGATTCACAGCCTACCACGAAGCACTTCTTCATCTAGCCAGGCAGGAAACATTACTAATGTCGATTGTAAAAATGAGATACATCATGTACTAAAGTTGTTATAATAGAGATTGAGTTTCTTGTGAAACTGATGAAGGCAAATGTTACATTGAGATTTCCATTGAAAATGTCAAGACTACATGATCACGATAGAGATAGAAAAAACAAATATAAGAAATAAAACTTACAGCAAGACTTATACAAAGTAATTTCGGCAAATATAAGGTCAGACCGTTTATAGCAGAGTGAAGACCGAGACTACATCCTTTATCATTATTATTTTTAGTATTATTATTATTATTATTATTATTATTATTATTATTATTATTATTATATTATTATTATTATTATTATATTATTATTTTTTTATTATTATTATCATTATTATTATTATTTTATTATTATTATTATTATTATTATTATTATTATTATTATTATTATTATTATTATTGGTGCAAATCATATTACTATATGTGCAAATCAAAAGGCAATCTTTGAAATTAATCAAACAACTATGAAACTTTGCAAACGCGCATATATCATTCATAACCTCACCGAGATCGATAACTGCAGAAACATTCACCATATATCCTAATGATTCAATTTTCTCATTCTTACTCCAGTTTCATCCCATAGACCTTCTCTCAATAATGTCTAAAGGCCTGAACAACAAACCAGTCAGGTTTCTATCGCCTGTCAATCTGGTATGCCGAGTTCGCTCCCTGCTGCCACCAATGCAGAATTTATTCCTGGAGATTAGAAATTCATTCTCGATGCAACGTGGTTCGGATCCCACAATATGCTGTAGTCCCGTTTCTAAGTGACCAATTGGTTCATAACCTCGTAAATAAATATCTAATCCTTCGAGCCAGCCCTAGGAGAGCTGTTAATCATCTCAGTGGTCTGGTGAAACTAAGACTACTCAACTTTTTCTATCGAGCAGGAATGTTCTAGCAATAAAGTTAATACTGGTTGTAATGTAGCTTCCCCTCCCTGTTCAGATAGGAGGTTTCATCCTAGGTGAGGTTAAGGTAGAGTAGGTCAGACTGAAATGCTAAGCTGTCAGGTTTATGATCCAACTCAATGAACTTCCTTTCACTTATTTTGAACTTTTTGTTGCTGTGAAAATTTTTAGCAACCTTTCGGCATTCTTTGAGCTATTAGAACTACTACATCACCAATGGAGTAAATGTGACTTGCTTTATTTCTGAAGAACATTTTGATGCTCTCCACTTTCTTATTTCACACTATCTGTGACTCCAAGGTCAAATCAACTGTAAATATTTTTTTTTCTCTCTCAACTATATACATTTAGTTCTCGAAAAATATACGGTCTAATCTTTGACTTTCTAGGGCGCAGAGAATGTCATCTACGCAGTAGGAAAAAGTTCTAATTCCTATCATGGTTATGGACAGATTTGTTTCCTAATATGAAATTCAATACACATACGAACTTAAGTTTCTGGATTGGAGTTTATAATACTTGACCCCTCTCCTTCCCATCCTCCCTCCTGGTTACCAGTGATTCTCCTGGTTACCAGTAATTGCTCTTCTGTGTCATGGACTTACTTCTTAAGTATCGTAAATGGCCCGTTACTATCCCCTTCTCCTTCCATAGGCTTGTGTCTTTAGCTTAGCGTCTATCATAGGAAAACTGCCAAGGTCTTTCGTTATAGATCTCTAGAGGCCCTCTTGGGGCGTGTAAGAATCCAGTGATCGAGTGTTGGAAAGGTGTAATTCATGTCAGAGGTGATCAGAGTGCGGATGGTTCAGGGTATTTCTTGCGATGTGGATGTTCGAGGTCATAAGGTGACTGCGTCGACGTTTGCACGTAACAGACTGTTTATGACTGGCGTGTATTTGACGCATAGGTCAGCATACAAGAATACGTCAGGGGATGAGCCAGTTTTGTATGTTAACAATAAAAGCCGTTCGGCTTAAGATCGTCAACCTCAGTCAACATCTGGTTTGATATGAAAATAAAATGCTTGATGGGACGAAGACCACAAATGCAAATATCACACGCTGGCATGAACTTGAAACTGGTGTTTGACTGACGAATATTAACAGCATGGTTTTACAAACTGAATGTAGCCTACCCAATCCAGAGGAAGAAGCAAAAATAGATAATCCTTTCCT
Organism: Macrobrachium nipponense; assembly: GCF_015104395.2. Classification (NCBI taxonomy): domain Eukaryota; kingdom Metazoa; phylum Arthropoda; class Malacostraca; order Decapoda; family Palaemonidae; genus Macrobrachium; species Macrobrachium nipponense. Next base: position 20,943,519 of record NC_087201.1, on the reverse strand, counting down.
TTCCACAATACCCACGATGTTTGTAAATAGATGTGATGACAAGGTCTTTGGTTGAGGTCTGATCGCGAAACGGCCAGAGATAGCAGTTGCCAGTACAATGAGGCGCTATTGCAATAGACATCTGTGTCATTTCCTTACATATGTGAGCACTAAGCAATCATTATTTCTGGCGTAATAGTATATTATACGCTTAATATTTGCAGATATCGATACAATTTTTATGACAGTTCGTCTCCATCCTTATTTAGAAATACGTATATCGGACACAATTTTTCTATTCTTATTTTTATTTATTATTTATTTATTTATTTATTTATTTAGTATTTTATTTAGTTATTTACTTAATTATTTTTGCCCTACATGACTACCTTCTAAACTTTCGAAGTCATAAGTCCTAATCGGAGGGAAAATGATGAGCTACATGATTAATATATATATAATATAATATATATATATAGGTATATATATATATATATATATATATATCAATATATATATATATATATATATACATATATATATATAATATATTTACTATTGTGTTTAGGTTTCTGCAAGATCAACTTTTAGTTTAAAACCTTAACCGAATCATGTAATAATAACAGAAACTGTGGACGAAATACTTATCTTTCTGACGAGGAAACCTAAGAGGAAAACTCATTCAAAATAGGACACTGAAGCAAGGATCCCATACGTACGCAGAGCCTGAATAACTTGGTCATGGGGGGTACATGATTTATGGAAAACGCCCTCCTCCTTCTATTAATGTCGCATATATCAAACCAAAATGTTTTATAAACTTTTAGTAAACCTCACTTTGTATTTATGAATACAAATATGACTCCCCGTCAGAATAGGTGGCTGTAAGGGTAAAGAGGCGATCATTTTGTTGCATGTTTTCTATTTAGGTTTACAAGTATAAATCGATGTAACGTTGCTGAATGTATTATCAAGACCATATACATACATATATACATAAATTGACACGAAAAAATGTAATAAACGTCACTTTCTGTTGCAATTAATATATGGCTTGTTATGGTAACGTCTTCTGTGTATCAGTGATAGCTGGAAAAGTGAATAATCGTAAAAAAAAAAGCAACACATAACAGCATAATGATTTTACATCAGCGATTTACTTATGCACCTTTTCCAATTGGAGAATGGGCTACGTGAGCAACACATATTCGCCCCGCTATATCATAAATAACCGAGGAGAAGACCCGCCGCGTTCCCATACTTGGCGTTCTGGGCTGCAAGAATTATTAATTCCCCTGGAGCCTGGCTGTGAAAAAATTTGAGAGATGCCTCTAATTGACCTATAAAATTTTTACCTTTTTATGAAGTGAAGGCTGAATTTGTTGGCCGGAGGAGTGCTACGGCGATAGAAAAAAAAAAAAACGTTAATTGGGTGGGATGGAAAATCTTTCTTGATGGATTCATTAATTTCAGTTATATTGCTTTTTTTGTACTTTACTCAATATAATAGTTCTTCCTGATAAACATGTATTGTTTTGCACTATGATATTTATGGAGACTTACAATCTGACATATATTCATATTCATAAAATGGGCGAACGAAAATTTCTTGTTTGCTGATGGTACAAAGGTACTTGATTTGAGGGGAAGTTTTCTCATTTGTTTTTCAAAGACACTGAAAGGGACGTTAAAAGACATTTGAAAGCCATCAAAAAGCAAATGATGCAAACATGTTTATAGATAATAGCATATATGATCATAGTGTCCACATATACTCGAATATGGGTAAACACGCTATTATAATTACCAACGATCCGCGTTTTTACACTGGGTTTTATCGTAGCGAGGTTTGACATCAGATGCGTTCTTTCCAAGTTCTTCGATTCTCCGTACACTTTCCAAACTGAGCTGAGCCCCCGCCCCCCCACCCCCCCCCCCCAACCCTCCTCCATTCCAGGCTTCATGATTTACTGGACCTTCCATATCGATCACTTCTTCACACGACGTGTGTACCCTTATCTCATTAAGTAGCCAAACCATATGCGGAACTTTTTCTAGCCTCTGAATATGCAAAACTCGAAAAAGGACAAGGGAGGAAAAAGAGTACGCTGCATGTTGTCTTCAAATTTTTGGAATATGCCAACTCCCGTGATTTTCTTAGCTATTGGGGATGATTTTATATTTGTATAATCGATCCTCAATGTATGGCTCTATGGAAGATATCTTTGCTCTGTAAAAAAAAATCGTTTTAAAATGACTGATAAATAACTAATGTTATTAAAATATTGGAAAATCCAATTTTCGTTGGGAAGTTGTCCAACTTTCTTTTTTTAGGAGGGTTTTTTTTTTTTATCATAACCACATACGTATTTATAAGTTCCAAAACAAGCTTCATGATAGAAAAAGGGTAAAAAGGGCACTTGAGAAAGAATAGGTTCGCCGTAAATAAGTTCATCCAAGCAGATGGTCATGTTTTCCAACCTGTATGGAATAAAACAATGGCATCATTCAGCTTGATATCAAATCAACTTGGCAAAAGCAATTCCGGATATCTTAATTTGGAAGAAGTAAAGAAATCGGGGGGGGGGGGGGGGAAAGCGCTGAACTGAGGATAGAACGCTAGGTCACGGAGTGGGAAGATGAACGCTCAAAGAAGGAAATTCCTCACAATAGAAGATGAAACTACGCTAACACTAAGAGACGATGTCATTCAAACAAACAGGGTCTGTATTATGTCGCGAAGTATGTTAGCCTAAAGCAATACTTGATCTTCATTGAAATTTACTGCTTTTAGTGTTGGCGAAACTCTCCGGCAACAAACAGTTTTCAAAGAATTGTTTTCTTATTTTTTCGAAAATATGTGATCAGACTCATATGAGAGGATAAAGCACTCAGGATAGGAGACTAAAGCGAAAATAAATAACAGTGAAGTATTTTATAAGTTAATCACGCTTTAGTCCACTACATAAATATATTATTTATTTTTTAAAATATAATTAAAATGATAAAAAATAGGTGAAAGGGAATGCCGCTATGATGGTTTTCGGTCTTTCCACGTATATTTATTTATTTTTTTTTTTTTTTTTTTTTTTTTACCAAAATCCAATAATTTCTGCCATGGACACAAACACTAAAGACGGAGCCACCTATTGTTCAAGAAAAGAAACAAGACCAGGAAAGTCCGATTGATTGTTTTAAGGGTCACTTTGTTTTTACTACTTGGATGATTTTATTGTCATAATATGGGAGTAACTGTTAGATGTAATAATAAAAATTTGGCATCAGTGCCCTAAGTTATGAATACAGGTTTTTTTAAGTCAAGTATGAATTACAACCACGACCATATTCTACAGAGAGAGAGACGAGAGAGAGAGAGAAAGAGAGAATGATCTTTTCAGCCTAACTCCGATATCTGATGGTATTCTGGTCGATCTGAAAACCCGGGAAACAACGGGAAAGAGATACTTTCAAAGAAATGGGCCCATTTGGTCACAAAGCTGGTTTCAGCACTGCTTTATTTGAGGTTCTCTCCAGATATTGCCCATTTCTAAGAATAAGCAGTTCTACCTGGATTTGCAAGAAGTATACGTAGATCTAGAGCACTCTGTTATTTCATTTCTCTCAGTTTCATATGGCACCTATAGAAAAAATATAATCATATTTACTGGATTCTTAACTAAAGTGGTACTTGTTTTAACTTGGTCTATGTATTTTTTTTTTTTTGCTCCATTTAGTTTGTCTGTCCGCCCTAGGATCTTAAAAACAACTGAGGCTAGATTGGCCTGGCAAATTGGTATGTTAATCATCCACCCTCCAATCATCAAACATACCAAATTGCAACCCTCTAGCGTCAGTAGATTTTCTTTTATTTTAAGGTTATAGCTAACCATGATCTTGCGTCTGGCACCCTGTTACGAACGAGAGAGGTCCGCTTCAGGTTCGATTTATTTATAAAAACAAAAATAATTCAACACCAACAGTTGAAACTGGGGGGGGATACGAATATAGAAAGAACACTAACACAACAAAGGTTTATTTACAAGTTTACTAACAAAGCATAAATGCAGAATGGTATCTCCTATTTACATAAAAAAGGCAAAATCTTTACAATGCGTGAACTGGGGAAGAAGTGAGGTCATTCAAATACTTGCTGGCCAGTTTTGTGACTCAAAGCGATGGCTTCACAAAGGAGAACTGCATTTGCAGACGTCTTATTGACGCCGTATTGTAGAAAATAATGTCTATTCTTGATACTCGAAGGGCAGGAACTTCTCTAAACCTCTTGCAGAACATTTCTTCTCTGAAGTTTCGCTCTACGTCGAAATGCCTCGGTCATCCACTCCTGACGACGACTTGACCAGAATTCGTCCGTCGTTATTATACGGCATCCTCGGGGCGGGGCCTACGGCGAAAACGTCACAGACTCCCGAGATTACCGAAAAGATTGAGAAAGTTTTTCTTTCCGACGAGGTATTGCATCAGAAATCGCGGTTGTTTCTCACGTCACAATCGGCGCCTGTCAAGTTCCCACAAAACTCCTGCCGATTTTAGAACCATCATGAGAACAGGCACCTCCAACACCTGCACGAATGCCTCCTTGCTGCAGAATTTCTCGAAGATGTGTTTTCCTTTCCTTTATCTTTCTTTGCTATACAGCAATTACCCTTACACGTTCCCCCAAAAAGAGAAAAAAAAAATGAAATCAACTGATTTTATTTTTTTCTAGAGAGAAACCAGAATTAAACAGCAGGGGAACAATTCTGCATAAAGCTTTAATCCAATCAAACATGCACGCTTCTCCACTCACACACTCACTCGTGCAAAAACAGAAAATGGTCATTAGGCTACTCATTCTGAAAACTCTAGAGAGGCTATTATCTATCACATTATCCTTTTCTCTTATTTTTTTTTCCGTTTTCTGATCTCTGATTAAAATTTTGAAATGCTAAAACACCTCTTACGTTTTCTCAAAACTAATTTCTCTCAGTAACACTGTAACATAGAAAAACTGGCGGAGGCCATGGTTCTTCAAATTCTGAAGCAAGTTTACATTCATAGCCTTTGCTCTGCTCTTACCCACATTAATTCTATAATGTATATTTCCCCTCTCCTCTAACTCCGAAAAAGGACCTCTGAACTTATAGGGTAAAAAGGGACCTTCTTTCTGGACTAGTTACTAAAACATATCTTACACACAAACTTCTCTTTTTTGCTCTAAGATCATGTTTCCCTTTAGTCCCCCCTTGACGCCCGTTCTCCTTCTCTAGTTGCCAAAAACATCTCTTAAATTGTTTTTATAATACTCTAGACTAGTTGTGCAATTTTCTCTACCCTTACTTCTAGACAAAGGTTCGACCATATTGATAAATACATTCTCAAAAGATTTGCTTACTGAAGGAATTACACAACGGAACTCTGGGAATTACTTGAATTGGTTCCCCAGCAATTTGATATTCATGACAGCTTAAAACATACCTCTTCACGTCACTTCTCATTTTAGGCCCAGAAAACCAAAAGTACGCCCTACTAATAGACCTGAAAGTTTTGTTTTATTTACTCCTAACTGTCCCTTGCTCATCATGTGCTAACTTCAAAACTAGCTCACGAAGCTTCCTAGGAACCACTAATTGGTTTTGGTGATTTCCCCTTTACTACCTGACTTAGGTCGAACATAACAACACAAAACTTCGTCCTTTAAACAAAAAAGTTTTCCTTACACACATCATCGAGATCATCATCCAACTCACATTAAAAAATTCGGGTTTTATTGTCTCATCCTATCTCTGCAACTTTAATAGCTCATCCTTATCCAAAATGTTAGAGCCTATTCATCACCGTAACTAGTACTAAATACCGGTTACAATTTACTACGCTACTCTCGACAGCTACACCTTCCATTGGCTATCACTGTCAACGATAGAGTTAGGTCTCCTTAGCCACACTCATGCCAAGACTCAACCTCGCTACCTCTATCACACTCATTCGAATCCATGAATTCACTCACGTTCGAATCCATGAACTTAACTCTCGTTCGAATCCACAAACTCACTCTCGTTCGAATCCACGAACTCCACTCTTCGTTCGAATCCACGAACTCACTCTTGTTCGAATCCACAAACCAAATTATGACCGTAGTGCATGTCTGTATCTAAACCACCCGACCTAGTTACTACCATTTCAGGCACTGGAATATCCTCACAACAGGATTCACATTCTTGGATAAAGCTAAGTCATTACCGACAATATGTCAGCGCCATCCATGGGCAAACTGTCAACTACTGCAAGTTTTTCACTTCTCCTGACACTACCTGACTTTCTAAATTCAACTTCAACAACAAAGGACAAAGAAACACAAGTGTTAGGAAATCCACCTAACATGACTTTTTCTTCCAAGTGATTTCCGCCCTGTTCGGCACACTCTCTCTCCTAATCAGTGAGACAGCAGCTCCTGTGCCTCGAAGCAAGACCACTTCCCTTGAAAATACTCCTCCAAGAGAGGAAACTACAACTTCTGAACAGAAATTCACCAAAAATTTTCCTAGTTTCTCTCATCACATCATTCCTACTTGACGAAAGGTAAGGTTTAACAAGCGATACTGGTTTCTTACGTCCTTCCTTTCTACTGCACAATTTCTCGCTAAATGCCCTTTACCATTACATCGGTAAACAAAAAGTTAATTTCTAAGCCACTAGATGCCATTTTACTCTTACAAAGCTTAGACATATGATCAGGTTTTCCGTATGTATAACAGGAATAGTCACTTTACTCGCATTGCTATTACTAGAACTGAAACCTTTACTGTGTTGTACTCTACCAGACGAAGGATCATTTCGTTTCTTACTAAAACACTCCAATTATGAGTTATTGACCTATATTATTCGTCAGCTAACCGTGTTGCTCCTGCAAAAGATATTCTTCTCGCCTATCTTCTATATAAAGCTTAATCTCAGGGGATACGTTATCTTTGAATGAATTTTCTAACAACACTAAGTTCTTCAAACTATCAAAACAAATCCTCAACTTTAGCAGAAGTTAACCAATCATAAAACAGCCTATCTAAACTTACCGTATTCTACATACGTAATATTTTCAATCCTTTTCTAAACTTCTAAAATTTCTTACAGTACGCCTCTGGTACTAGCCTATACGTTGCTAAGAACAGTTTTCTTTCACGATATCGTAATTATCACATTCCTCCTTAGACCATGCAACTATACACAGTAAGTGACCCTGCCACTCAAGACTGACTGTAAAATATAAAGTCCACATTTCTTTAGGAAAAACCTACTCTTTCCATTAACTTCTCAAAACACATGAAATTTTTTGTTACATCTTCCTTATCGAACTTTGGTACTAATTTCAGCACTGCACTCATGCCAAAACGTATCAGTTTCGTTTTCGTTCTCGCCTGTCCGACTGTTACGAATACTTCCCCTAAACCTTACCGAACAATTTCCAATTCATGCATATGTTCTTTCTCTCTTTCTTCCTGCTGCATTACCAACATTTTTCTCTCTTGCTGCATTTTCATTACTTCTCTCTCTTGCTGCATTTTCATTGCTTCTCTCTCTTGATGCATTTTCATTTTACTTCTCTCTCAGCCGCTCTTTCATCGCTCTCATACTTTTCTCTTTCTTTCTTTTCAACCTACTCACGGAGATCATTCCCCTCTAGACCTAGAAGCTTACCTGACTCAATAAACTCTTTCACCATCTCACTCATTCTGGTTCTCTCTATATTCCCTTCTCCCTGTTTCAATTTGTTATGGTGTCAAAATATACTGGCAAAGGTCACCACAATGTTTACGAACCGAGGGAGGTCCGCTTCAGGTTCGATATTATTATAAACAAAAAGAATTCAACACCAATAGTTGAAATGGGGGATACGAATATAGAAAGAAACACTAACACAACAAAGGTTGGTTTATTTACAAGCTTACCAACAAAGATAAATGCAGAATGGTATCTCCTATTTACATAAAAGGGCAAATCTTACAATGCGTGAACTGGGGAAGAAGTGAGGTAATTCAAATACTTGCTGGCCAGTTTTGCGACTCGAAGCGATGGCTTCACAAAGGAGAACTGCGTTTGTAGACGTCTTCTTGACTCCGTATTGCAGAAAATAATGTCTTATTCTTGATACTCGAAGGGCAGGAACTAATCTAAACTCTTGCAGAACATTTCTTCTCTGAAGTTTTGCTCTACGTCAGAATGCCTCGGTCATCATTCCTGACGACGCCACTTGACCAGAATTCGACCAAAACTCTTTCAAAGCGACTTTTCCTTTCTGATCCTTCGTCCTTCTTCTCTTATCTTCCTCTGATGATATCTGCTGCTGATCTCATCACTGATAATCTGATCTGTGGCTCTTACTGATGATCTCTTACTCTGTGACTAACTGATGATCTGCTTCCTCCTACTTCGTCCGTCGTATTTATACGGCATCCTCGGGGCGGGGGCCTACGGCGAACTTCACAGAACTCCCGAGATTACCGGAACGATTTAGAAGTTTCTCGACGAGGTATTGCATCAGAAATCGCAGAGTTTCTCACGTCACGTCGGCGCCTGTCAAGTTCCACAAAACTCCTGCTGATTCTAGAACCATCATGAGAACAGGCACCTCCAACAACTGCACGAATGCCTCCTTGCTGCAGAATTTCTTGAAGATGCGTTTTCCTTTTCT
>NC_087201.1:20922357-20929857 GCF_015104395.2 Macrobrachium nipponense | reverse complement strand
GTTATTAAAATGGAGTTCACTTGCCTGTGTAGGGTCAGACCTCAGTTTCGTATAAGTATCAGTATCATTTAGCAATGTCATATTATTTTACTTATATAGTCCCTTTTATTCATTATTACCACTGCATTAGATTTATCTGCTTTTGTCACTTTCACTGTTTCGTCTTCCTTAATTTTCTTAAAAAAAGCCTGGAGAAAGCTCACGTGGGTACATTAGGGTGAGAACGGTTACACATACACCATACAAAATACCTTTACAAATATGATATCATCAGGGTATAGGTTTGATTAAATTTTTCTAAATAACAAAGGATTTTGAGAGGTGGTCGACACAGTCCAGGTTACCTATTAAATACAACCAAAGCTTAACCCATATCCCAAAGCCGCTTGTCGTAGCACTATCCACTGGTTTTGTCTGATAAATTAAACATGAAGTCCACCCGTTGTCATGCTTAGTCCAGTCGCTTTCAGCAATAAGATTCTTCAGCTTGACTTGGAAGCTTCCTTTCAAGGACGGTTGCAGCACTTCTCAATTTTCCGTAGCAATAATCCAGCATCCGATTCTTCCAATCGACAGGAATCGTCTGATTAAAGCCATACCGTCTGCTTCTAAGTGGATGAAGCGCATCATACTTCCAACTTTTGTGATGCATTGAAACTCGTCGAAAGGTGCTTGCTGTTCTAGACGAAGAAATCTCACTGCTAAAAAATCGATTTTGGCATCACTTGCTCGTTCTACACTTCCGTAGAAAGTTAAGTCGGCTGTTTCAGTTTGTGAGCAACGATAAGAGCATTACAGAAGGATGTCACAAATAGAATAAGGCTCGGAAAATTCAAAGAAAAGGCATAGAAGTTGCGTGTGGTTTCCATTGTGCTTAAAAAAATCACAGTAGATGCACGTGACTTCATAAATAAGCAAATTCCACAGGAAAATGATAGCCAGAAATTCTAAGCGCTTTCGTCTTTACTCAGAACAATTGTCAAGGAGTTAATGAAGTACAATTGGAGAGAAAGGTCTCAGGTACAACACAAGATCAAGATACCAGATGGTTAATTGTCAAAAGGGTAAAAATTAAAAGAGATAATCCAGGATTATCGTATATCACATGGTCACAAACCTAAACAGATTGACCATAACCGAAATTACAAAGTTTTCTTTACAGTCCAAAACATGTTAAAAACTAAATATATTAATTTTGTTGCTTATATTTATCTACAACTTTTTTAACATTATGAAAGCATCAAGTTTAAATAAACCAAGACTTAAATGTAGAATTAACATTTCTTATTTGACTTGATGAAATAAGATCAATGATATTCCTTTTAACTGTGTATTACATGGGATTAAGGCTCTTGCTTGACTCCAGTTAATAGGATGTTCTAAATCTCTCATATGTACGAATAATGCATTCGATATTTGCCCAGTTCTCACAGAATATTGATGTTGTTTGAGACGTTGTTGAAAGAGATTTACCAGTCTGTCCGTAATAGACTTTATCACACTTTTTGCAAATAATTTCATAAATGCAGCCTGGGAAGATCTTTGGAGAATTTTTGATTACTAAACTCTTGACATTAATATTACTGAAAACAACATTTATGTTAAAAAGCTTTAAAATTCTAGGAATATCTAAAAACCTTTCATCATAGAGTAATTTTAGAATGTTATGCATAACATCTCAAAATCCTTTTGTCATTAGAAAAATTTAATCAAAACTATGCCGCCCTAATGATATCAATATTTGTAAAGGTATTTGTTTATAGGTGCTATGTGTAAACCTTCTCCCCCCTAATGTACCGTGAGATTTCTCCAGGCTTTTAAGAAAATTAAAGACGACGACACAAAAACAAACAGTGAAAGTGACAAAAGCAGATAAATCTAATGCAGTGGTAATAATGAATAAAAGGGACTATATAAGTAAGTAATGACATTGCTAAATGATACTGATACTTATATGAAACTGAGGTCTGACGCTACACAGGCAGTGAACTCTCATTTAATAAACAAAATTAAATTGATTTTGAAGGGCTTGGACCATTTAATTAAACAGTTTACACCGCAATGCGCCTCCCTACCTTATATGTATGGTTTATTCAAGACACATAAAATTAATAACCCTATCAACCAATCATTAGTCAGTGGGCTCAGTTGTATAAATTTATCTATATGGCTTGTTAAAATTCTTACTCCTTTGGTAGGAAACATTTCTAACACGAATGTTAAAAACAATGTTGATTTTATAAACAAATTGAATAGTTTAAATTTGAATTTGATTTTTAGATATGGTGTAGTTTTGATGTTTGTCTCTTTATTTACAAAGTGCCTGTAGATGACTCACTTGAATATTTGGAGGAGGAATTAGAACGTCATGACATTCCCTTTAGTGTGGCAAACCTCATTAGTCTCATAAGGTTATGTATCAAATATAGTAAATTTTGTTTTAATGGGAATTTTTTGTACAAAAGTTTGGCATGGCTATGGGTAATCTCTTATCTCCTGCCTTAGCAATATTTACATGGAAGTTTTTGAGACAAAACTCTTACCAAGAATTTTACCCCAAAAAGTTATTGGTTTAGATATGTGGATGAAATCTTCTGTATTTGGCCAGTTCACGAAAATCTTCAGGAATTCCTTAATAATCTCAGTAATTTAGTCCCTTCTATAAAATTTACTGTAGAGGAAGAAAGAAATTGTAATTTGAATTTTCTTGACGTAACTGTCCATAGAAATGATAGAAATTTCACCTTCTCAGTCTTTCGAAAATCAACTAACATTGCCTCTTTTGTTCATTACTATCCAATCACCATCAAAATGTTCAATTCTCTGTTTTTTTCTGTGGGATGTTTCTAAGGTTTTTGTGTCTGTTTTTAGTCTGTAGCCCGCAGTTTATTGACGCTGAAAAGAAAAATTAAAACTATTTATGATATTGCAATGAAACTTAAATACCCAAGGACTTTTGTAGATTGTGGCATGGAAAAGAGCACGAAAAACATTTTATTCAACTAATGAAAAACTTGAATTTAGTAACATAACATTCTGAAATTACCCTATGAGGAAACGCTTTAGATATTCCTAGAATTTTAAAGCTTTTTAACATAAATGTGTTGTTTTCAGTAATATTATGTCAAGAGTTTTTAGTCAATCAAAAATTTTCCTAAAGATCTTCCAGGCTGCATATATGAAATTCCTTGCAAAAAGAGTGATAAAGTTCCTATTACGGACAGACCAGGTAAATCTCTTTCATTTCAACGTCTCAAACAACATCAATATTCTGTGAGAACTGGGCAAATATCGAATGCATTATTCATTACATATGAGAGATTTAGACAATCCTCTTCTAACTGGAGTCAAGCAAGAGCCTTAATCCCATGTAATGACACAATTAAAAGGAATATCACTGAATCTTGTTTCATCAAGTCAAATAATAGAATATGTTCTAAATTTAAGTCTTGGTTTATTTAAACTTGATGCTTTCATAATGAAAAAAGTTGTAGATAAATATAAGCAACAAAATTAAAATATTTAGTTTTTACATGTTTTGGACTGTAAAGAAACTTTGTAATTTCGGTTTATGGTCAATCTGTTTAGGTTTGTGACTGTGTGATATCCGATAATCTTGGATTATCTCTTTTAATTCTTACCCTTTTGACAATTAACCATCTGGTATTCTTGATCTGTTGTACCTGAGACCTTTCTCTCCAATTGTACTTCATTAACTTGACAATGTCTGAGTAAAGACGAAAGCGCTTGTATTTCTGACTATCATTTTCCTGTGGAATTCGCTATATATTAGATATATATATATATATACATATATATATATATATATATATATAGATATATATATATGAATTACTTGATCACGAAGTTATATAAAACGTGATGCTATGTATAAATAAAGTTTTTGCTCGAAGGAAAAAACCTTTATATATATATATATAATATATATATATATATATATATATATATATATATATATATATATATATATATGCATATATATATATATATATATATATATATATAAGATATATATATATATATAATATTATATATATATATATGTATGTATGTATGATGTATGTGTGTGCTGTGTGTGTGTGTGTGTGTTGGGTTAATTAAACAAGTAAAAGGTGCGCCGATGATTCTTTGGCGCAATTGAGTTTTCTGTACGGCGCATAATCAACGCCACCGAAATTAGACCCACTTTCTGTGGTCTCGTATAATGCCGTATGAGCCGCGGCCCGTAAAACTTTCAGGCACGGCCCGGTGATGGCCTAGAATATAGCGTTGAAAGACGCACGATCATGGCTAACTGAACCTAAATTAAATAAACTAAAACTACTGAGGCTAGAGGGCTGCAATTTGGGATTTTTGGTGATTGGAGGGTGGATGATCAACATACCAATTTGCACTCTAGCCTTAACAGTTTTATAAGATCTGAGGGCAGACAGGAAAAGTTGCGGACGGACAGACAAAGCACAATAGTTTTATTTTACAGAAACTAGAAATGATGGGAACTGTAACTTTTGTACAGATCCAGATAAAGGCAAATGCTTTATTTTTGTGGTAAAGGTACGGACGTGTTGATATGATTCAAAATTCAGTTATATTTAAGGGTCAGTTTAAACCATGACGTTAAAGGCTTTAATTCTCAAATATTAATAGATAAAATAGAAAAGAAGATAAAACACTGACATTTTATAATTGTATCTGGATCAGTAAAGATAAAGACTGATGAAAAGGGAACTATTGGCTTTTTTTTAAGGGTAAACTGAATTAACGCTGGATGCTTTTGGAAATATGTTTACAAAAACCAAATGAAAAAACCATCTGAAACGAAATTTATTTTTATATATAAAGCAGGATATTGTTTAAGTAAATATGTTGAAAGTATTTTAATAAAAAAAAAAAAACTTATAAGTGTATGCATTTCACGTTTTTATCATGGAATATTGGCAGCGTAATGTCTACATTTACTGGGCTACGTTTTATTTTTTATTAATTGATTTATTATTGCCAGAAACATTAATAATAAATAACAACAAATGGTAATTGGTTACATTAGGCAGCGGCAAGTGTATCTTGTTTGAATTCATTGTTGGATGCTGGATTTTTGTTTGTCCTTTATGGTTCGAAGATGTGCCTACGCTTCAAAGGAGACTATGGTGCTTATACCATTCTTTAAGTAAATGTATTCCTAATATGCAAACACACGAGTCAGCACTTACTTCAAAAGGAAATATTCCAGATGTCATATTCTAATTGTAATTTAGGCTCGCAGCCTACATGCCAGACGAGAGTTGAACGTACATAATTCAGTTACATATCTACTGACCTATTATCATTTGATGTCTCATCGCCATGAAGGAAATTAATATTAAATTTATTCGTGTTTCGTGCGGTAAGTGATCATTCTATAACTACTATTATTTTGCCAAAACTTCATATGAATAGATATCATCTCAAGATTATGGAATTTTTAAAACGAGTCTACTGAGACCATATGCTGTCAATAGACCAGCAATAATTAGATCTTTTCGTTGCGTCTTATTCGTCAAATGGTTCAGTCATCATGCATGTATATGTTTTTTCTTCTGATAAATTCTGATCGTTGATGGTTGTTGAAGTAAAATATCTAATCTGTTTTTTCATGAAAAATTTGAGGTTTGATAGTAACAACTACAACAATGATAAGAATGTCAAGAGCAGCAGGAAATTGGAAAGAGAAATAACTAGACATGCTTTTCGAAATTCTGAAACTCCACAATCACCCATTTTAGCGGACTTATTCTCTAAGGAAAACCAGCCGAGGTGGTAGCAATTTTTGGCAGAAATATCCATCTCACGATAACTCGTATAACTAAACTATTGGACAAAGGGATCGCTTTCTGGCACACCTGAACAGGAACTTAAACCCGGGGTATGTTGATAAAGAATGTAAAGTCATCAATTCAACTTGTTTTTTTTACTAAAGTAGGACAGTACTTTTTTTTTCAGCCACAAATCTCCATAAAATAAATATTTTTACCATTTTAGAATTCCATATCCTTAGGGACACTATATACTACCTAGCGTCAGTAATTTTGTTATGACAGGATGTATTCTGTGTTTCACTAATGCCAGTTATTTATTGTTTTTGTTTGTAGATCGCATCATCTAACATGAAACAAATTCCACTCTATGCCGAGGCCCTTCACACACACACACACACACACACACACACACACACACACACACATAAATTATACGAATTAACATCACTACAGTAATAGTTCTTCATGGGAGACTCCCGGGATAAAGTCTCGTCAAACTGATCCTTCCTTTAAGATGAATAATCGTTCGAGAATCTTCAGTTTATCACTAATACAAAAAGAAGAGAAATGAGAATAATGTGTCAAAAACAATTCATATAAGATGCGAGGCTTAAACATTCATTAGCATCCAAAGTACGATTAGTTTATTACGAATATTATAAACCTAACATTACCAAAAGTAGTAGATATAATGTTGACAAATAAGGAAGGAGTTTTTTACGGCAATTTGTGCAAAAAAATTGTAACATATTCATCTTAACGAATGCTAAGTACGTTGTACACTGTAACGACAAGAGCGTCCTGAAGGCCAACTTCTGGTCAAATTTCGAAGAAATCCGTAGAGATGCTCTTTCCTAATAATAGTATCAAAACGAGCAAGCAACCATGCAAATGAAAAAGAGAGCAAAAATTAAAAAAGAAAATCGTAACCATCTTGGAAAAAAATATTATTAATAGATTATGGTCACCGAAGTCGATTGTAGGGCAACGTACCCGGAAGGTTCCTTCTCCCCAAAAGTGAGTGTCCTGTGTTTTCCTAACTCTAATGGGTACGAACGGGTTCGTCATACACATCCAACACACACACACACTTCTGTTATTTATCTATCTATTTAATTCAATAAGGGGACTATACAGCTTTAGGGCCGGGGGGTCACGGGCCGCCAGAAATGACCCCGTTTCCGGGAAGACTTCTCTTCGCTGGTAATTATTACCATATTACAAATGAATGTTCCCCAAACGTGTATTACTGCTAATAAGTTCACTCTGTTCAAATGGCTGCAAAAATAAATGATTTTTCATTTTCATTTTATTATAAAATAGTGTAAGCGTTATGTACAAAGAGCATTACTGTCCATATTTTTCAGTTCTTGAAAGTTAATATGGATTTCAACTGTGTAATAATATTCAGACTTTTACATTTATTATATTATTATTGCGATGAAAGGAACCCATAAAACGACAAAATGTTGAAAGTAAATACTATATTTCCCCTTATATATAATTTTACACAAAGACCCCTTTATGGTATTAACCATGAATCCAATGGTAGTCATTGCTCATTGCCCAACCTGCATAATATTCAAGATATGTCAGAAGATTAACACTGCGAAAATGAGCGATATATGAAGTGGGATGAGGTATGATTGTGGAACAATTCTTAAGAACCACATGGAACAAGCAC
>NC_087201.1:20914857-20917357 GCF_015104395.2 Macrobrachium nipponense | reverse complement strand
AATAATATCCGTTTCAAATAAATTAAGCTTGCCATTTGGCCATAGTTTGATGAATATCTTTATATGCAAAGAGACAAAAATTCTCAAGGGAAGAAAATTTATCACCCCGAAAAACACGAGAATTTCTTGCCATAACTTATTTTAAAATTGTATGTTTCTGTCTTATTCTGTGGTTTCCGCATCTCCAGCACACATGAAAAAATAATAAAAAATGATTTAATCATTCATGAAGTTCTCGCTCTCTCTCTCTCTCATCTCTCTCGTCTCTCTCTCTCTCTCTCTCTCTCTCTCTAAAGAGTTGCCAACATTATTTGGTCAGTATAGTTTATTGAATCACATACTGACTCTAGTATGATCTAGACCTGAATAAGCATTGACAACAAACTATCTATTGAATGAGTACCTAACATTATTATTTTTTTTTTTTTTTTTTGTGATATCATTCACTAGCTATTCTTTAATCAGCAGTCAGAAAAAACTATGTCTGTTCTTAACATTATCATAATGATAGAATTAAAATACGATTTTCATTCCATATGCTTTCTCAACGACAGTAACCCAGATTTTTTTATTTCACATTAAGCTGTAAACTTTTTCTATGACCTAATCTGGGCACGATGATAGAGCCCTTTGATTTTTTTCTAACCTAGATTCGATACCGATGTGAATCAAGATTACATGCACGTACGCAAGCACACACAAATAAGGGCATTAATAATCTACCCTGACAGGTCATAAAGTTGCAACCTATACACCACTGTACCAATAAGGCCCTGTCCGCACTGCCCGATGGACAAACACTGTCCCACAAACCCGTTCCACTATACAGACCAACCGAGTATGGAGTCAGAACGATGAGATTGCCTGGTAACACTGTTTCAGAAGCGAGAGAAAAATAATAACAGTTGGAAGTGCCGACGGGCGTGCCCGCTGGTGTGGATAGGCCATTAGGTACTAAGGTTCCAATTTCTTCTATGACCTGTCTTGGCAGGTTGGCAGCGCACTTGCCTTTCAATTGAAAGAAATGGGTTCGATCACGATGTGAGTTATAAATTTCTGTACCACACGTGATATATGTGTGTGTATATATATATATATATATATATATATATATATATATATATATATATATATATATATATATATATATACATATATATATATATATATATATATATACTGTATATATATATATATATATATATATATATATATATATATATATATATATATATATATATATATGACAGAGGTCAGCACATAAATAGACAAAGAACTTTCTGCAATAATGGGACGTGTACATATAAAACAAGTGTCATGATTTCTAGTACATGCTGTCAATAATTCAGTAAATACAGATTTTCAAAGGATTTCATATAAACTGAATTTATCTTAGAACTTACCTAAATAATCCATGAACATTATTCACACTACCATATCTGATAATAGCTTTAAAATTAATATTTCCTTGATTATATTGATAAAAGTATTCTTATCATTATTAATAATATTAAGGTTATTGATGATATCATCAAGCTCAAAGGAAAACAGTACACTTTTCACCAGACCAAAGTGTCAGTCATGCATACTGACAATAATACTGACAATCTACTCTATATTAATAGAGTAGATTGTCAGTATTATCGTTATCATTCTCAAAGGGTATACATATT
Source organism: Macrobrachium nipponense (assembly GCF_015104395.2). Lineage (NCBI taxonomy): Eukaryota > Metazoa > Arthropoda > Malacostraca > Decapoda > Palaemonidae > Macrobrachium > Macrobrachium nipponense. The sequence continues at coordinate 20,915,684 of NC_087201.1, read as the reverse complement.
TTATGGAACCAACTGAAAGGCCATAAACTCACACAAAGTGCCTCAGCAGAAGATAATTGCCTATACAATAAAACAGAAAAAGGGAGTGAAAACGAAAATATGTAAGCATTAAAAAAGCAACATAGATTGCAACGTATAACATATAACAAAACACTGAACTGAATATATGAAATTGATAATGAACGGTAGTTCCACTGAATATAGTTATTAACAATACAAATTTATAAATGATACTGTATAAAACAAATACATGAATAAATAAACAAGGAAGATTTTTATATCACTAACAAAAAAAAAGTCCTAACCCAAGGTTGATAAAAAAAAAAGGCCTGACATACGCATTCACGATTACTCTTCAAAATATGGGAAACAGTTATAGTTAAAGACAAGGACTTTTTCTTCAAAGGTTAGTATGAGACAAATGAACAGTGATTTAGTTCGTTTCGTATGGATATTTAACTATTTGGATAATAACCTCTTGCGTTTGGACTAAATCATAACAGTGTGGAACAACTTGTGTACAAATGCTGCAATGAAAAAAGTGATCTTGTTCAAACAAATAAAAAGAATGAGTTTCTCATACCAAAGTGATACAGAAAACAAAAAATTAATAAAGGGGGCCAAACTGGGTGAGCAAAGGGACAAAAATATTTGTGACGAGGATTTGACCAATGATTTCACGCCAATCATCTGATATTAGTCTTCGCGATAAAGAAGCTGGGATTTATCGCTCTCCTTGGGGCGAAAGCATCAGTAAAGTAGGTGGTGGAAGGTTTGAAGCTGTCACTGAGGGTGGAATAGCGAGAAAGGGAACCCTGGCTGCAGCG
>NC_087201.1:20906472-20914357 GCF_015104395.2 Macrobrachium nipponense | reverse complement strand
CTCTCGTCTGGCAAGTAGGCTGCGAGCCTAAATTACAATTAGAATATGACATTCTGTAATATTTCCTTTTGCAGTAAGTGCTGACTCTAAGTGTGTTTGCATATTAGGAATACATTTACTTAAAGAATGGTATAAGCACCATAGTCTTTTGAAGCGTAGCACATCTTCGGAACTATAAAGGACAAACAAGATACACTTGCCGCTGCCTATGTAACCAGTTACCATTTGTTTTATTTATTATTAATTGTTTCTGCATAATAAATCAATTATAAAAAAACGTAGCCCAGTAAATATAGACATTACGCTGCCAATATTCCATGATAAAAACGTGAAATGCATACACTTATGAGGTTTGTTTTTTAATTAAAATACTTTCGACATATTTTACTTAAACATATCCTGCTTTATTTATTATAAAATAAATTTCGTTTCAGATGGTTTTTTCATTTGGTTTTGTAAACATATTTCCAAAAACATTTGCGTTAATTCAGTTTACCCTTAAAAAAAGCCAATAGCTCCCTTTTCATCAGTCTTTATCTTTACTGATCCAGATACAATGATAAATTGTCAGTTTTATCTTCTTTTCTATTTTATCTATTCATATTCGAGAATTAAAGCCTTTAACCGTCTTGGTTTAAACTGTGCCAATTAAATATAACTGACTTTTGAATCATCAACACTTCCGTACCTTTACCCGCAAAAATAAAGCCTATGCCTTTATTCTGGATCTTTACAAAAGTTACAGTTCCCATTATTTCTAGTTTTCTGTAAATAAACTATTGTGCTTTGTCTGTCCGTCCGCACTTTTTCTGTCTGCCCTCAGATCTTATAAAACTGCTTAGGCTAGAGTGCAAATTGGTATGTTGATCATCCACCCTCCAATCACCAAAAATCCCAAATTGCAGCTCTCTAGCCTCAGTAGTTTTTAGTTTATTTAAGGTTCAGTTAGCCATGATCATGCGTCTTTCAACGCTATATTCTAGGCCATCACCGGGCCGCATATTTCCCAAGTCTGGAAGAGTATAGGGATAGGGGAAAATTAGGCCCAATCAAAGCGCGTGGAACTGATTCATTACGTCACAAGCCACGCCTTTTAGCTACACTTGGTCTTATAGGCATTACTGCCAGTCACAATGCCGAAGAAAAATTCCCAATTTCACAATTTAACCGGCGGATGACCTATACATTTTAGTCAGAATATTTAAACATAATGAAACACTAATGTAACAACAATATATTCTTCAAATGAGATGCACCGTAAAATATATTTTGCGTTATTGGCTTCTCCCTCTTGGTAATAGCGCTCAGTGTCTGTTAATTCCTGCTCGCATAGTCGATATTTACTGCATAAATAATATTTTCATCGCGGGTGGCTAAATTATATACTTGAAAATTCATGTTTAATGCCATTTATAAAGATTTGCGATAACTCATGGTATGAAACAAACAATATACAAGATGGTAAAAATGATGGTATGGTAAAAATGATGGTATATGACCTGTAATTAGCACTACAGACTACGGACAGAAGGCCCACGAACTTCACGGCATTTCGACTCCCACCAAGATGAATTTAATCTTGACTTTGAAAGTGACAACTTTAAAAGCATGGAGCATGGAACGTATTTTAGGCGTTATTGCTGTTGTTTCAGGCTATAGAAAGGTATTATGTACAGTACTAAAATAATAACTACCTTTTGCATAAATGAAATGTGGAGGATACAGTTTTAATGACAAATTTATACACCCCGTTAGGGCTGTTGCTGTCAGTACACCGCATTCGGTGTAATGTCGGCATTACTTAAAATTCTTTGCAACGTCCCTTCGGCCCCTAGCTGCAACTACTTTCATTCCTTTTACTGTGCCTCCGTTCATATTCTCTATCTTCCATCTTACTGTACACCCTCTCCTAACAATTGCTTCATAGTGCAAATGCGAGGTTTTCCTCCTGTTGCATCTTTCAAACCTGATACTGTCAATTTCCGTTTTAGCGCTGAATGGCCTTAGTTGCCCCAGTGCTTGGCATAATGCCAAAAATCTATATTAGAAAAAAAAATTATGCACTTAATTTTAGGCATACATTTGGCTATTGAGTGTGAGCTTGTATGAAAATAGTGGTATACCGTTATCTCTTGCTTTAATCAATACATGTTGAATATTTTTATAACATTTTCTGTTGAAAGAGAGTTTGCAAAAAAATGTCATCCTTACCTCTTTTAAAGCATATCGCTGTTCTAATAAATTCATGCACCAATTCTGTTCTAGTTCAGCTCAGTAAAAAGTCCACTGTAATTCCTTAAATAGGTATTATTCTGTACTCCGATAATTGCTAAAAATATTAAGTAATATACTAAATACTAATGAAATACTAATTTTAATTCTTTGTACACAACGAATGACAAGTACGAAGGGTTTGCTAAACATATTAAATAAATCAAATAATCCGTGTTTTCTTTGTACACAATGAATTTTAAGCAAAAATCACATAAGGGCTCGCTAAAAATATTCAATACTAAATTGTATTATCACTTTTTATTTGTTGTATACAGTGTATGAAAATTAAATTCAAAAGCAAAAAATATTCAGTAAAAAACTTTTTATATATTTGTACACAAAGCGTGATAAGTACCAATCAGATAAGGCCATCTGGAAGGTTATCAAAACAGAATCCACCTCAAAAAGGCAATTTTCTACTGCAGCTTATCAAGTACGCCTTGAAAAAACAAAGGTATTCACATTAGCTCCTGACAGGATGAGTTTGTCAATTAACTATATTTGGATACAGTAGGCTAACTTGATCACCAAAACAACAATACCGTAGGTTTCCTTAGGTTTCCTTAAGGGCACATTAGCTCTTGAAATACTTAGAATGAAGGTGATACTGTGGCCCTGTAAATAGTAGGGAGTGTATTATTCTGGTTCCTGTTCATAGCTTAGAAATGGCCAGTATATTGCTTTTATACAATGCACAGTAATGTGCATTACTACGAAATAGCATATGTCCATAGAAATCCGTAGTGTAAGCCTACTTCCTCTCTTTATTTTCCCCTACAAACAGGTCAGATACCATCATTTCTATTATCTTGTATAATGTATGATTAATCCCATGAGTTATCGCAACTCTTTATAAATGGCTCTAAACATGCATTTTCAAGTATATAATTTCGAAATTCGCGATTTGAAAATATTATTTACCAAGAGGGAGAAGCCAGTAACTCATAATATATTTCACGGCGTATCTCATTTGAAGAATTTGTTGTTGTTAAAAACTAGTGTGCATTATGTGTAGATATATCTGACTAAAATGTATAAGTCATATAAGGCGTAAACTGTGAAATTGAGAAGTATTTCTTCGGCATCGTGACTGGCGGCAGTAATGGATATGGGACTGAGGAGAGAGCAAAAAGGTGTGGCTTGTGACGTCATGTATCAGCTCCACGCCCTTTGATTGGTCCTAATTTTCCCCATCCCTATACTCTTCCAGACTTGGGAAATATGCCACCGGGCCGTGCCTGAAAGTTTTACGGGCCGCGGCTCATAGGGCATTATACAAGACCACAGAAAGATGGGTCTATTTTCGGTGGCCTTGATTATACGCTGTACAGAAAACTCGATTGCGCCAAAGAATCATCGGCGCACTTTTTACTTGTCTAATTCCAACACACACCACACACACACACACACACACACACACACACACACACACACACACACACACACACACACATATATATATATATCTATATATATATATATATAATATAAATATATATATATATATATATATATAGATATATATAAGCAATTACGTCTCCGAATGTCATTTAATTATTCATTATTTATGTTCTTCCTGATCCTTCTTAGAAATTGGCTTACTATCCCTTCCACTGGAATTCCTCGTGATTATCAGGGACTCAAAGACTTGTTTTCTATTATTATTATTATTAATTACTATTACATTATCTTTCTGATCCCTTTAATGAAATTACAGGTGTATCAAGGAATTCCTCCTTTCCCATTTCCTTACCGGTATTTGCTCAACAACACGAGCTCTCAGACTAAACTGGCGTAATCCACTTCATCAAGGGTGATAATTGAGAGAGGTGACCAACAATTAATAATTCGAATTTTCATGCATTCTGATTATATATATATATATATATATATATATATAAATATATATTATATATATATATATATATATATATATATATATATATATTTCATTATATTTTTTTTATTTGATTTGTCAGAGGTTTTCAAAGTTATGTTCTTATAAACATTATTTTATACAGTCTTATTTGATGATAAAATATGATATGAATTCCTTTTAAAGGTCCGTTGCTTTCATTTGAATCATTAATACTGCATACCGAAATAACTGGTTTTCCCCTTTTGGCATAAATTGCACAAATTAATTTAAGCAATTCAAGAATAGTCACAATTATGGCAAGATAATTTTTTTAGCAGTACTTCTTCGTCTGTTCTTGATCTTCCTTTCCTCATTTCGACTGTCCATTCACCTTTTCTCATCTGGTTGCATTCCATCGTTATTCCCAGATACACTTTTTGTTTCGTTGTCCTAACACAAGTCACTCGAATCATCGCTGGAGCTGGTAACTTCCTCGCTGCCTACTTGGAGGTATACACTCAGTAATGGCCTCCAACGAATGTTCAACATATGGCCATTTTTTGCTCTCACACTGGATTCGGAGAACTTCCATTAGCAATTCTCCCTATTTGTTGAAGCGTTTCAGCTACTTCTCCTTCTACCATTAAGCCAGATTGGTTCTGGAGTAGACCTAGAACACCGCTCTCACTGCCACTGCAACGTTCATTTGAGTAAATGTCAGTGGCGTTATCTTTATTGTTGTTGTTTACGTCTACTGCAGTGTTTGTTTTTTCTGCAAACCATGTTTCCATTTAAATCGAGGGAAGAGGACGTCCTGGTAGACGATGCATCTCAACCTTTTAACGAATCCAACACGCGAAAAGATGAGAGATGTTTCTTTACGCACTCCTTCTTCCAGCGGAGCACTGTACTCGAATGATTAGATAAGCGTAGAAAACCAGGGTCCAAAAACTTCATTTCTGGAGTGATTCGCCTTATGCATGACCTATTTTCTAAATCCAGGTTTTGAACCAGACGCCATTATACTGTTCCGCAGACCCATCAGAAACCAGTTGCTACTGTTCCAGCACTGTAGGTTTTTGAGTGCACTGACCCCCAACATTGTAAATTCATTGCGAAACCCACTGAACAGTTTTCGTTTAGGGGACATCAAGGCTTAGATGTAACTGAGTTAGAATGATTGTAAACATCATTTGCAACACTGTTCTTTCTTCAGCGGTTGGATATAACTCTACGCCATAAAAATATTTATTGCAATAATTTTAATTTACATTTCGTAAAATTTACGCACGCGTATAAACATGAAAGTACTGAGTGCAAGATAGACAAAAAAGGAACTGGAAAAGAGCGATGCATCTGAACCTTTTGTAAATTGGACAAGGAACAAAACATAAGTCAAGTGAACTTCAAATTTAAACTTCTAACTCGAAATGTGCTCTCGCCTAAACGTAGAACGAAAACGTTGTGATGTATGAATTAAATATAAATACAGATTGCCGTCAAATAAATGAATAAATAAAGAAGAGAAAAATGCTCCGAAGTTTCTTCTGAACAATCGAGTTTTCTGCACAGCGTATAATGCTATATGGAACTCTCGGCCACGGCCCATGATGCTCTCGGCCGCAGCTCAAGAAACATTCAGCCACTGTCCTGTGGGGGCCTGCGTTGTTGGCAACTATAGGGGTGCCAGACGTAAGATCATGGTTGGCTATAATCTTAAAATAAAAGGAAATCTATTGAGGCTAGAGGGTTTCAATTTGGTATGTTTGGTGATTGGAGGGTGGATGATCAGCATACCAATTTGCAGCCCTCTAGCCTCAGTAGGTTTTAAGATCTGATGCCGGACTGACAAACTAAAATTGAGCAAAAAAAGGAAAAAAAAAAAAAAAAAAAAAAAAAGAGGAAAGCAAGTACCGCATTTAGTTAAGAATCCAGTAATTATGATTGTAATACTATCTATAGGTGCCAAATGAAACAGAAATCTAGTCCTCTTGCAAATTTAGGTAGAACTGCTTATTCTTTGAAATGGCATATCTGGAGAGAACTGTTCAAAATAACAACAATGCAGTAACCCAGCTTTGACACCAAATGGGACCACCTATTTCTTGTTTTGAAACTATCTCTTTCCCATTGTTTCCCGGGTTTTCAGATCGACCAGAATACCATCAGATATCGGAGAAGGGCTGAAAAGTTCATTTTCTCTCTCTCTCTCTTCTCTCTCTCTCTCTCTCTCTCTCTCTCTCTCTCTCTGTAGATATGGTTGTGGTTGTAGTTCATGCTTCCATTTAAAAAAAAAATGATATTCATAACTAAGGCACTGATGCCAATTTTATAATTACATGTAAGAGTTACTCCCATATTGTGACAGTAAAATTCAATCCAAGTAGAAGAAGTGACACTTAAAAAATAATCAGTCGGACTTTCCTGGTCTAGTTTTTTTTTTTTTCTTGAATATGAGGTGGCTCCCGTCTTTAGCAGAAATTATTGGATTTTGGTTAAAAAAAAAAAAGGTGAAAAGACCGAAAACCAACAGAGCAGCATTCCCTTTGACCTATTTTTATCGTTTTAATTATATTTAAATAAATCCTATATTTATGAAGGGGATTAAGTGTGATTAAACATAGAAAATACTTCACAGTTATTAATTTTCACTTTAGTTTCCTACCCTGAATGCTTTTATCCTCACATATTTGGAAGAAATAAGAAACAATTCTTTGAAAACTGTTTGTTGCAGGAGAGTTTCGCCAACACTAAAAGTTCTAATAAAGATCAAAGTATTGTTTAAGGGTAATATACTTCCCGACATAATGCAGCCTGTTTGTTGAATGACAGTTTCTCTTAGTGTTAGCGTAATTTCATTTTCTATTGTGAGTAATTCATGCTTTGCGCGTTCATCTTCTCACTCGTAACCTAACGTTTTCCAGAGCAAAAGCTTTGCGTTTCTGTCTCAGCTCAGCCCCCCCCCCTCCCCCGATTTCTCTACTTATCCACGTTAAGATATCCGGAAATGCTTTTGCCAAGTTGATTTGATATCAAGCTGAACGATGCCATGGTTTTATTCCATACAGGTTGAAAAGCCTAATCATCTGCTTGAATGAACTTATTTACGTCGAATCTTTTTCTTTCTCAAGTGCTCTTTGTTGCATAGCTTTTTTTTTATATCATAAAGCTTGTTTGGAACTATAAATACGTAAGTGGACATGATAAAAAAAAAAAACCCTCCTAAAGAAAGAAATTAGACAATGCCCAAGAAAGTTGGGATTTTCCAATATTTTAACATTAGTTCTCTATCAGTCAATTTAAACAATTTTTTTACAAGCAAGATATCTCCATAGAGCCATACATTGACGAACGATTATACAAATATAAAATCATCCCCAATAGCTAAGAAAATCACGGGACTTGGCATATTCCAAACATTTGAAGGCAACATGCAGCGTACTCTTTTTTGTTTTTCCCTTGTCCTTTTCGAGTTTTGACTCGTGACGTCACAGATATTCAGAGGCTGGAAAAAGTTCCATATTGTTTGGCCACTTAATGAGATAGGGGGAACACAAGTCGCGTGAAGAAGTGATCGATATGGAAGGTCCAGTAAATCATGAAGCCTGGAAGGTGTGTTTTTTTTTTTTTTTTTTTTTTTTGGGGGGGGGGGGGACGTCAGTTTAGTTGGAAAGTGTACGAAAATCGATGTTGGTAATTATGATAACATGGTTGCCTATATTCGAGTATGTGTGGACACTCGGATCATATATG
>NC_087201.1:20898972-20901472 GCF_015104395.2 Macrobrachium nipponense | reverse complement strand
AGTAACTCGTTAGCTTTGACCGTGTTTTTTGCACAGCGTGATTTGAATACAATTATCTATGAATTTTTTTTTCGCTACCATATATCGCATTATTTACATATGATAATGATATTATTTTTCATTTCTGATGATTGCATACTAAACTTCAGGCAATGAAAAAAAATGAGCCAAAATGAACTCTTAAATCTTCAAAACTAAGCGCGCTGTGATTTTTTGAAAAAATTAATTTTTTCCGGTTCCGCGCTCACTCAAAACCGGCGCCGGCATACAGGAGAGGTTTTGATTTTTAGGGCTTCGGCGTAAGAGGGCTAGTTGACGTCCTCCTTTCCAAACCCGATGGAACGTCCACTGTTTTTCAACTCCATAATAGATAGGCGTACTAACTTAAGCATTCTTCACTTTTTAATTTTTATTTTTAAGTTCATTTTTTCAAATTATCATATTTAACATTTATGTTGTTCCATTTTTATTGATATTAATACTGAGTCTTTTTCAATTTGTATATTTTGTATATTTTTCAGCCTGATGATGAGCTAAAGTCTCGAAAATTTGGGAAAATAAATGTATAATGCTACGCTGGCTTTTCTCCATCCTATTTATATTAAATCTAAGGCGTTCCAGATGCCCCAACCTTCCTATACACACACACACACACACACAAATATATATATATATATATATATATATATATATATAATATATATATATATATATATATATATATATATATATATATATATATATATAAATCATGTAGCTCATCATTATCCTCCGATTAGGACATAGGACTTCGAAGATGTAGGAGGTAGTCAATGTAGGGGAAAAATAAATAAATAAATAAATAAAAAATTAAAAAAAGAATAGAAAAATTGTGTCCGATATACGTATTTCTATATATATAGGATGGAGACGTCTGGCATGAAAATTGTATCGATCTCTGTAAATATTAAAGCGTATAATATACTATTACGCCAGAAATAATGATTGCGTTTGCTCACACATGTAAGGAAATGACGCAGATGTCTATTGCAATAGTGCTCCATCGTACTGGCAACTGCTATCTGTGGGCGTTTTGCGATCAGAGCTCAACCAGAGACCTTGTCAACACATCTATTTACAAACGTCGTGGGTATTGTCGAAAGGAGATTATTTATTTTTGCTCCTTCCTCTGGATGTAGGCTACCATTCAGTGTATAAAATCATGCTGTTGATATTCGTCAGTCAAACACCAGTTCAAGTTCAATGCCAGCGTGTGATATTTGCATTTGTGGTTTTCGTCTATCAGACATTTCATATCAAAACGGATGTGGCTGTGGTTGACGATCTTAGGCTGAATGGATTTTATTGAACATCAAAGCTGGCTCATCCCCTGACATATTGTTGCATGCTGACCTATGTGCCAAATACACGCCAGTCAATAAACAGTTGTATTATGTGCAAACGTCGATGCGCTTAGTATGCGATATGTCCAAGTACACATGACACAGTCACTCTATGACCCCGAACATCCACATGGCAAGAAATATCCTGAACCATCACTCACTCTGATCACCCCTGACATGAATTACACCTCTCCAACACGCAATCACTGGATTCTTACACGCCCTAAGAGGGCCTCAAGAGATCTATAACCGAAGACCTTGGCAGTTTTCCTATGATAGACACAAGCTATAGAAACAAGTCTATGGAGGAGAAGGGGATAGTAACGGGCCATTTACGATACTTAAGAAGGAATGCCAAGACACAGAAGAGCAATTACTGGTAACCAGGAGGGAGGATTGGAAGGAGAGGGGTCAAGTATTATAAATCCCAATCCGGAAACTTAAGTTTGCATGTGCATTGAATTTCATATTAGGAAACAAATCTGCCTATAAGCATGATAGGAGTTAGAACCTTTTCTACTGCGTAGATGACATTCTCATGCGATCTAGAATAAAGTCAAAGATTAAACCGTATATTTCTCGAGAACCAAATGTTTATAGTTGAGAGAGAGAGAAACAAATATTTACAATTGATTAGACCTTGGAGTCACAGATAGTGTGAAATAAGAAAGTGAAGAGCATCAAAATGTTCTTTAGAAATAAAAGAAGTCACATTTACTCCATTGCTGGTGTAGTAGTTCTATTAGTTCAAAGAATACCGAAAGATTCCTGAAAATTTTTACTGGAACAAAAATTTCAAAATAAGTGAAAGGAAGTTCATCGAGTTGGACCTTGAACCTGACAGCATAGCAACGCCTTGCCGACCTGAGCGCCAATTATGCGTTAATCATTTATGAATATTATAGAAATACATTTCAGTCTGACCTACTCCACCTTAACCTCACCTACGACGAAACCTCCTAATCTGAACGGGAGGGGGGGAAGCTACATCACGGCCAGTAGTAACTTTATTACCATAAACAGTCCTGGCCCGAAGGATTAGATTTTTATTTACGAGGTTAGGAACCAATTGGTCACTTGGCAACGGGACTACAGCTTATTGTGGGATCGGAACCACA
>NC_087201.1:20886472-20888972 GCF_015104395.2 Macrobrachium nipponense | reverse complement strand
CGAGTATGGGTTTTGGATAAAATGGAAAAGAGAAAGGTTAGGTTTCGGCTGTGAATATAAATAATGAAGGAATGGAAAAATGGCGTCTTAATGATCAAGTTTAAATGTAATGAATTATGCGTAAATATAACAGAACACCTAGCTGCTATAACGTAAGCACAGAGAGAGAGACAAGGAGGGAGGGAGAAACGAAGAAAATTTGTATTTTCAATGATATTGATGATATTCGCCCTAATGAAAATATAGCAATGCTCAACACAATATTCCCCAGGAAAATTTGGGACACTGAATGTCTGTTCATGGTATTTTCTTTATGAATGATAGCCCCTAGCTGCAACCCCTTTCGTTCCTTTTACTGTACCTCCTTTCATATTATCATTCTCCCATCTTACTTTTCACTCTCTCTTAACAATTGATTCATAGTGCAACTGCTTTGAGGTTTTCCTCTTGTTACACATGTCAACCCTTTCACTGTTAATTCCAGTTTCAGCGCTGAGTGACCTCATAGGGGTCCCAGTGCTTGGCCTCTGGCTTAAATTCTAAATTCAATTCAATTCAACTCAAAATTACTCCATTGCAATTACGTGCAAGTGGACAATTTGCAGTATAGACGATGAAAGAAAGCATAATCTCTCTCTCTCTCTCTCTCTCTCTCTCTCTCTCTCTCTCTCTCAGACATACACACACACACACACACACACACACGGACGCACGCACGCACATGCACATATTAATTACCTGAACTGACCTACTGTTTCAGTTAACATATAGAATAACCTTAGAGTTCACAGAGACAGTTATTGAACAAATTATTAAAAAAGTTCTGGTAACATGGAGCAGGAATATTGAATTTTCCGCTAACCATGAAAACAGTTCAATGGAATGTTATAGAGCAATTATTTCATCATAATGGTTTAATAAAACAGTAGTTGAAGTCATGCACTCATGAAATTACATTGCACCTAAGGCGACCCATTCGAAAACAGATAATGGCCTGAAGATGGAAACAAGTTATTTTTATTGCCAAATATCTATGTTTTCTGAATTTTTAATGGCACTCAAAATTAAATCAGTTTTCGTTTCAGATACATTGTTTTTTTTTTCCGAACTGAATTTGTCTCTGTTTGTCCGAGAGTCTGACGACTACAAGGAAGGTATTTGCAATGGAACTTCCCCTGTTGCAGAGTTTAGCTGCTTGCTTGCCATGCTCTCGCTAAATTCACGTAGATTTGAAATGAAAAACGTCGTGATTGCAGACAACCAGTCCTTTGATGTGATGTGGTAGCTTTTGCGAACAGTCGTTTTTGTAGTTTTATAGGTATGGTGTCGCACGAAAGCCGGAGAATTCGAGATAGATATGATACATAATAAGGAAAAATAGGATACAGTGAGATAAAAGAGGAGACAGAATATCCAAGGGAAATGTACGCAGTAGGCGCCACTGTGTGTCCGTCTGTGGTCTGTTTCCTTTACAAATATTGGTCGTCCACGTTTGTATTTACCGGGCAGCACTTACGGCGAAGAAGATGGTACTAAATGGAAAAGGTATACGCATTTTGTTTGAAAAGGGAACGAAGCACAAATGTACTTCCCCCGAGAGAGAGAGAGAGAGAGAGAGAGAGAGAGAGAGAGAGAGAGAGAGAGAGAGAAAATATCCCGTGGGTAAAATTATTATCGATTACAAGCCATCCACAGATCAATCTAAAAGATATGGTCAACCTTCTTGGGACTACGTGGCGCTTTATCCAACTCATTTTATCAGTCGGAATATAACGTGTGAATGCAGAGCGTTTAGGAAGATGAAACATTTTAATATAAACAAATGAATGCAATTACAAAACTATATTTCAGTCATGAAATGATTATGATAAAAAAAATCTATTTACCTAATTGCGAGTTCCTTGGTATCAGGATGTTGATATTCTTTTCAAAGAATTAACTGTAATTTTATCTCCCCGTCATAGAGCAAGAGAAATTAAAGGTTTTTTGATGGTCTGGATAATATTGGGAAAACAAATAAAAGGAAAAGGTAGAGGAAGATTCCGTCTTCATGCCGAGTTCCCTTTGAATAGCCTAAGAATTCTTTTATCTTAAAGAAATAACTTAAAATCTGATTATGACTATTTACTACTAGTTTTTATTTGAAAAAGTGAGTGCCCTGAGGAAATTTTAGCCAAATTCATCTACCTAATTCAAGGAAAATGTAAATAGTAGATTTATTCGAATGCAATTTCCCCCAACTAATACAGAGGACATCACCAGAAGAAGCAAATTGGCCAGATTTCCATCCGGACATCCCCGCGTGTCACCTCGAACCGTAACAAAATCCAAATGGCAAGAGAAAACAATATCATTCCTATAGGCCCGGCGGGGGTCGCAGGGCCAAATGTCATTAGGGCTGCCCCTTTCACAGCCATTGGTTTCATGAGGGTACTGATTTGAAACAATATGCTTTGCCAGGATATTTGTTCATGACCACACTATGCTCTTTTAAAATATG
>NC_087201.1:20878972-20881472 GCF_015104395.2 Macrobrachium nipponense | reverse complement strand
TTATGATTTATTTATTAGAACGAAAATGTAAAAAGTAAATAATATGTTTGTTAAACAGTATAGAACAATTATTTCTAAAAAAATATAGCGTATTTATTTTAATTTTCGGAGTTGAAATAACAGGGTATTTGACCTTAGATTTTAGCATGCGTCCAGATTAAGCTGGACTATTTAACTCTAAATAGTCGTTATTTGATTATGCAAGACTGTCCTTGAATAAAAAAAACAGGCGATTTTGAGAGAGGGCCGTTTATTTTTACATCACGCTGCAAAACAAGCCTTGATGTCTTCAAGTCTTCAAGACATATATTTTATTGAAATAATCTCTCTCTCTCTCTCTCTCTCTCTCTCTCTCTCTCTCTCTCTCTCTCGATATTGTGCTTAGTTTCGATTCTTGGAAGTAATATTGCTGTGACTTAAATTTGAACGGTTAAGAGAGAAGAGATTCTTATGTGGATATTTATTTAGTTTACTCGATCAAAGAAAAAGAAACATTATATAAAGAAATATCCTAGCTTATTATAAATAGTGAGTTTATATATCCGAGATACTTGCTCTTGAACCACTAGTTTTGCCATGAAAAAATTGGAGATTTTAAAAAGTAACGGAAAGCGATATTAGAGCATTTCTTTTCAATGGTTTTAATTGCTTTTTGAATTACCCTAAGGAAGTTGGACTTACTCTCTTAGTCATCTAGCAGCAAAGAATGGAAATTAATATATTTTGCTAACTGTTTTTAAGCACGTTTGTTAGTGTATGGTCTTCTCTATTTTCTGATTCTCGATGATTTGTTCTGATTATTTGGCAGATGAATAAAATGATGTTAATTGATAAAATTAATAATGAAGCTTAAAATGGCATTATTCATAAAAGAGAGGGTTGCTTACTCATTTGATTTTGCAAGTTGATGGAATTTGCTTCCATTATATAGAAGGAAATATTTACTGAATTATAGGACACCATGTAAGGAAAAAGGTTCTTTACTCCTGCAATTATTATTGCTTACTCGAGGAGTAAGCCTACAACTACTTTGTTGTTGTTGTTGAGGGGTTAGGAAAGGCCTATGGAAAAGCTTATAAAGGTCTGAAAGATGTTTTGAGTTGAGTTAAAGATACAGGAGTTTCAGGGTAGGATATTTATGATTCATTTATTAGCTTGAAAGCGTAAAAACTAAATAATGTGAATGTTAAACAGTACAGAACAATTATTTTCTGATAAAATATAGCATATTAATTTTAATTTTCGTTGGTGAAACAACGTTGTATTTGACCATAGACTTTAGCAAGCGCCACGAGTAAGCTGGAGGTCGGATTACTCCTTGTTTTTTTAAACATTCATTGAAGGACCAGCAGTGATTCCGATCACGACAGCGAACCAAAACCCAGTGACTGTTAGCCAGGGTGGCTTCATACAAAACGCCCTGCGATAAAGTTTAAGGACAGAAGATCATATGCTTCGGAAGTACAGCTTTTATTGCCAGGCCTTTTAGTAAAGCAGTGAAATCAGTGACCCGGTTAGAACTTCCCTTTCCCCTATAGCCTCAATTTGATATTGCGCCTAAGGCCTTTAATTGTTATAGTCTTTAGGTAAATTGACTCATCCGTGATATATAAACATATAAACTGGGCTTACATGGTGCACTTATCTGTTTTTATCCCCCCCCCCCCCCCCTGCCCCACCCAGAGAGAGAGAGAGAGAGAGAGAGAGAGAGAGAGAGAGGCCCATTCAAATATTCCCTACAATGAAAAGTAGATTGACTTTTATATTACAAAGACATAATCACCAGACTTCTTAAATGATGCGTACGCCAGCGTATTAACGAAAATGTCATACCAACTCCTCGTGCAGTGCTTGTCTTTCAAAAAGATAAAAGATATTTTTGTTATTTAACAACAGAAACACGTAGTCACAAGTAAACTAGCTTTTTATCATTTACGTTCCAGTTAATATTCGTTTGCATTCATATCTGCACAAATGCTTTGGCATAATTATCCCGTTTCTTAAAGACACAAGGTCTTCATTTTTCACATCAGAAATAAATATGTGTGAGGACTCTTACAATATTTTCATGATTTTCTTCGGGCAAATGAAGGCATGATAAATTAACGTCTTAAATCATTCTCTGAATTATTTTTAGAATTATTTCATTTTTGTGAGGTAGAAGTAATCGTTTCACAGTCATTTGATTTCATTTGCTAACTCATTTGGCGATTTTTTCTGTGTCAATGTCTGTTTGTCGGTCTGCCGTCTCTCTCTCTCTCTCTCTCTCTCTCTCTCTCTCTCTCTCTCTCTCTCTATTTAGTTTGAACATGAAGTTTTGTAGATCATTTATTATTTCTATATTGGTAGAAAATGCATAAATTATCTCATTTCATATGAAATTATTGGTGCTTGGAGGCGAATAATATGATAATAAGATTAAGTTTTCAATATTTTATTGCATGAATGGAGTACAAATTAAATCCACTCAAATTATGTACACCGCATAGATGGTGTTGAG
>NC_087201.1:20861472-20873972 GCF_015104395.2 Macrobrachium nipponense | reverse complement strand
CCCAGGAACACTTGAGGAAAACGAACTGAGAATTCTACAGTGTCGAAGGAAAGAGTGGAAACTTGTTTGGCAATGCCACCAGTATCAACTTTTAAAAATGTGTATAATTGACTGCATCGCCCGCTTGCATTCACTGTATTTCGTTGTCATTCAGCCGGAACATTCATATCATATACTAATTAATTAGGACACAGTGATACCCTACCCAAGTTATTATTCTCTGACTTGGAGACCGTTAATTGAAGAGTCAGATTATAAATACCTTTACCCATTCTGTAAGGCTTCTCAATTAACATATATCATCGTAGAACGACAGAGACAACTCGGTATGATTTTCTTTTACTATTCAAATCAGTTCTAGAAAATAATTTTAGTTCTTAATTCCAGGCCTGTGAGGTTCGCACATTGGCACTGGTCTTCTCCAAGGCATGAATGTCATCACGACTCGTTGGGAGACGAACCCTCGTTTAAAAAAATTCCGTTTACATGACTTTGCTTACTCGGCGTTTGTCTCCTGCTTCTCATTTCTCAGTTTTCATTCACTTCTGCTTCAGGATTGGGGATGTGATTTTCGTTGGTAATTCTACGTTAGGAATTCTATTTCTCTGAAACATCCTTTTATTTCGCTAGGACTCTTGGAGGATGGCGTATGCCTGATTCTGCCAATTCTACCACCTTTTTTTTACGCAGAAATAAAAATGTATCTTATGTTACAACAGACACGTTTCAGAAAAGAGGCCTGATTATTTCAATAATCCTACTAATTACCTATATTTCCCAGAGAATATTCTTTAAAACAAAAACAAACTTAGAATACCAAATATATAAAAACGCAAATGCTTAATGCTGCACAGTGTTAGCATCACGAATATTTCGCCGAAAGGCTGACTTCGACGTTAGATTGAAACAAAAACTATAAAGCCGAATTAGTATGTAGAGATTTGAAACAAGGATTACATGATGTCTCAAAATACTTGGCAGGTATTATGTGTAACTAAAGATAAGAGTAAAAGGTCGCTTATCTTCACGTCCTATTAGAAGGTAGTCGCTGATAACTAAGGCAAAACTGCCTAAACTAACAATATGTTTAACCTTTTTGATCCAATCAGGCTCAGTGGAAGGTGGCGGAGGCGAGATAACGCTAGACTTAAATAAGGAAGGTTGGGTAGAGATTAACAGGCATACCTTACGTTACGGTTTGTCATGAATGTAATTAGCATTCATTATCCCCTTGAGGAAGCCTACGTGGTAATTATTCAATGACAGATTATTCTGCGAGTAAACAATTGCAGTAGATGATATGATTAGATTAGCTTATTAAATAGGTTACTCAAACTTTGGCGTAATCTCACCTCAGCTGCTCATATAGAAATAGTTTTCTATCTAATTAGATAAGACATATATATGTAGGTTTATTGTGAAACAGCTGTCATTCCGAATGGGAAAGTTTTTATTCATTCATCTTGCGTCCTCTTTGCCATTACATCTGGACATTATGGTTAACATGGATTATTTTTGACATTGTCATGATCTCAGTTAAGAACTCAGGTGTTGTAAATTCAGTTTTCTGTGATGCCTACGAACTTTTTCCTAACAGTTAAAGTCAGAACCCAAGCTTGCCAATGCTCAGTGAGAATGAACATATGGGCATTCATCTTTTCATCCGTTGTAAACCAAAACTATAGATTTTCGCTTACTTGGGGAGTAAGCCTACAAACTACAGTGTTGTTATTGTTGGGGGGACGGAAAAATAATTTCTAATAAAGGATATAGCGTATTCGTTTTTATTTTCGTTGATGAAACAACGGGCTATTGGGCTGTAGATTTTAGCACGTTTTGATTTATTTGATGTACTGAATTTAGAGTCTATATTTCGGTTCCATTAATGTGTTTCCACTTATAACTGAGAATAAATGAACGTGTTTAATCTGTGTCCTTTTATTTGATCCTTGTTATTAGTATGAATAGTTTTAATTGTGAGTATTAATTGCAAAGACAACTTCTTGTTAAGTTAGGAATATAATGTTTGCAACTTATGCGTCAGAGGAAAATCTTGCAGGCGTCCCGAGTTAGCTGCAGGTCGAACCACGCCTTGTATCTGGAGATACTTGGATAAGGAAGTTTGATGAAGGAAGTGATACACATAAATATCTATGAAATGTCTTCAAATAACATTAAATCTTGCACACTACAAGTAGTCTGTCTATAAGAAGTAAATATAGATATAATCTCACATCCCTTAAAAATAATGCTTGGAAATTCAATGTCAGTTATCGTTAATGAAATCAACGAAAATGCAAATTGTACTTTGCACCAGTTCAGAAATTAAAGAGACTATGGAAAAATTAATGTAACTCTCATCTAAACAACATCAGATGTCTGTTTGTTGACATGATTGACATAACTAATTACTCCATATATTCTCCCAAGTACCATCAATTCAATATCATGTAAGAAGCTGTAATTTGAAACACTTCCATACCTAAATATTAATTTTGTTCTACTCTTCATCAGTTATGCTTGTATACGTTGTTGAACTTAGGCCTCCCTTTGTCTATTGTATGTTTTTATTCTTGAAAGAAAGTGAGCTGAAGTTTCCTAGCCTTCTTTTACCAGTAGTGTTGTGACCAAATGAGTTTCGTTTCTTCAACTCCAACCCTACCTCCCCCCGAAAAAAGGCATCCACTGACACCCTATCTCTTTCTCAAGGACCAAGTTCTTAGGTGGCCTTCCAAACTCCTTCCATACTGATTTGATATTCTATGAATATTTTATGAAGGGCTTCACTCCGGTGGGGTGAAAATTACCCCGTTGAAGCGATTCCAGTTCCAATAATGTGCTAGTTTACATTTTAGACTAAGTTATAATCATTCCTGTATTTTGATCTCTCTCTCTCTCTCTCTCTCTCTCTCTCTCTCTCTCTCCACGCCACTTTTGTCACCCACAAAATGTGACTAATAGCTGGGTAATTATTTCACTGTTAAGGTCTGAAATAACGTACTGGACTTTTGGGAAACTCTTCCACACCATTCCCTCATCCTGTTCTGGGATCGAACGCTGGTTTATTGACATGTGGGCATTATTACTCACACACACACACACAGAGAGAGAGAGAGAGAGAGAGAGGAGAGAGAGAGTCCATCGTTCACTTTTCTAGAGAATGGCTCTTGAAGAAGCCCTTAAATTCACCAACGTAATGTTATTTTCTATCATGCTTGTCATACCAAAGTGCTCATTAAACCATCTATCTTGCCGGGAAATGTGAGGAAATGAGTTGCGGGCTTATCTTGCCTCCTCTTTAAGGGAAATAGATGTTAGTTTTCCTTAATTACTTGTATCAGTAAATTGGTCCGATGGGAAATCTGTAGCAGTGAGTATTTATTTTTTTTTTATTTAGAACTCTTCTCTGTTTTATTCAAGTAACGGTTGTAAGAAAGCTAGATTGCCTTAGTAAGTGCTGTTTATTAGTGAAAAAGTGTTCTGGTTAGAGGAAAAGTAAGGAAAACATGGAATACATTCCACCCAATTTTCATAAATTAGCTCTTTTAATTGGCTTTCGTCCTATGAACCTCGCCAGGAAGATTTTCTCCATCCCGTTTCCTTCCTCTGCTTTTTTTTTTTTTTTTTAAGAAGACAATGGGAAGAAACTAATGTACATTTCATGGAAGAGGTATAATTTTCGATCCTTCAGGACTAAACACCAGCAATTCCTCACTTCTGATATGAAAAATAAATGCAGAATTCAGTTGCTTGTCGCCATGTCCCTTGAGAGCAAACTAAGAAAAATTATTTATAATGAAATATGGCGTATTTATTTAAATTTTCCTTTGCGAAACAGGGCTCTATTTGCCCGTAGAGTTTTGCATGTTTTAGTTTACGTTAAAAGTTTGGTATATAATGTTTGCAGCTTATGCGTCAAAATTGACAACGGACTCTAAAAGACTAAAAAATAAAAATAAAAATCTTAGCAATCTAAGAGCGAGTGTCAAGCGGACCGTCTTACACAGAATGATGAAATTTGGCAACTATCACTGGCGGACACCACGAGCACCACCCAGTATTGCCGTGGTGGAAGAGATCTCGCACAGAACCTCATGAATTCAAGTTTTTTTCTGCAAAGCGTCGAAAAAATCTCAGAGTAAAGCCGAAGGGAAGATGTGGACGTGGAATTCCTCCCCAATATATGGGATGTAAAAGAACCTGAGTTGTCTTTGAGTGTACAAAAGGGGCTATGGAAAAAGAGTAAATAGAGGAAACTAGGTAAAATTGGGAGGAGGTTGAAAAGAAAAGAATGAGTGATTGAAGGTGATCATAGTAGAGGATTGGGAGAAAAGACGAAGAGCGGAAGAGGGGAGGTAGACGATCGGATAAAAGAGGAGAATAAGATAACCTAGGAGATATATGGCTGGAAGGACGAGCAAAGGAAGGACATGAAGGGAAGTAAATGGAGAAAAGCGACTAAAGCAAAAAAAAAAAAAAGTAAAAAAGATGATAAAATAAGACAGCAGAAAGATGTAGGTACTGATTGTGATGGTCGGGAGGATGAAGGGAAAAAAAGGACAGAGAGAAAATGAAGGAGAATTTTCATGTGAAAAGTTGAAATTTATTAATCTTACTTCATCTTGAGGTAACGGTGGATTGATTCTCTCTCTCTCTCTCTCTCTCTCTCTCTCTCCTCTCTCTCTCTCACACACATAGGTTTATTTTGCATATTCATTATTTATTAATGCACATCCGAAAACGATGTGTTGATCTTTTGAAAATATATCTTCATTTAGAAATTTCCAAGAATCAGTAGCGTATCCTATTGAAAACCAGTGTTGCTGAACAGTTATTTTCTCATGACTGACATATTTTTTGGTTACTGTTAATAGGATGAAGTATCACTCAGCAGATTTCACTGGTGAAAAAAAAAAAAACAAGCGTGGCAGTCATTAAGCTTTGGATTGTTGTCGAATTGTGTTCACCATTCCTTTCAGTCAGTAACTTTTTTGATATTCTCTTTGCGTCTCATATAGTTTTTCCTACGATAGCAAGCCTCTAATTGCACTTTCAGGACTCTAGAATCCAGAGAGAGAGAGAGAGAGAGAGAGAGAGAGAATGATTTCTTCCTCATTCCCGACCCTCTTGTTCATTCGTATTACGAACGAGTGGTCAGAAACCCTGTTTATGCTTCGCTTTTCCATTACCTGGCCACTAAGTTGGAGCAATAGTATTCTTTCCTCTGACTTCCCTGATGTGTTTATCCTAGTTTCCCAACCACAACCAATTCTCTTCCAGCGTGTAATCTGCTATCGCCACAAAAGTCCTAGAAGTGGTTTCAGGAGGTGAATGCTTCTGGGGTGTTATCTCTGTTGTCCTTTCTGTTTGATTTTAATAATGGGAGATTCTGAGATGTCCTTCTGATGCAGTAACTTTATAGAAAGCAATTGGGAGTCTAATTCAGGGAACTTGATTGAGATAATGTAATATGTAAGATTCGCGGAATGTGTGTTGCAGGAGCTTATATTTTTTGTGTGTGTGTATATATATATATAGTATATATATATATATATATATATATATATATATATATATATATATATATATATTTATATATAATTACCAAACATAGAATAACAGTTGACATTTCATCTCTAATCACCGTAAAAAGGATCCTCATGTAATATATATATATATATATATATATATATATATATATATATATATATATATATATATATATATATATAATTACAAACATAGAATAACAGTTGACATTTCATCTCTAATCACCGTAAAAAGGATCCTCATGTAATATATATATATATATATATATATATATATATATATATATATATATATATATATATATATATATATATATATATATATATATATATATAATTACCAAACATAGAATAACAGTTGACATTTCATCTCTAATCACCGTAAAAAGGATCCTCATGAATATATATATATATATATATATATATATATATATATATATATATATATATATATATATATATATTACATGAGGATCCTTTTTACGGTGATTAGAGATGAAATGTCAACTGTTATTCTATGTTTGGTAATTATGCATAAGAAGCATAATTACCAAACGGAGGATTTTACTATTACATAAAGTATGCTAGTTTAGTTCGTACACCCGTTTCATATTTATGTACAGAATTAAAGATAATAATTATAATTCCATTATTACTTTCTTTTCTTTTAGAAAGTAAAAAATGTTAATCCATACATCCACTATTATTCTAATCCTTAATCCTAGTAATCAAGAAAGCAAGGCTACTTATTTTTGTCTATGTTTTATGAGCTGTACCTGTCTGCAGCCCTAAATTTCATCAGGAAGAGTTTGGAAATATTTCTAGTATATAAAAAAATACCCCAAATATTTTGTTGAATACGCTTTGCAAAAGGCACAAAGTACTTTTTATTCAGTAACCACCATGGTGGCTTTTAACAATCAAAATGTACTTATTTTACCATATAGTGATCTTCCACGTAGGGTTCCAAGTTTTTGCAAGAATTTTAGTATCAATGTTTTTAAAAAATTTCAAGTACTCGAAAAAACATACTAATAAAGAATTCTGCCAGAATTTTTCAGAGTTGCTTATAAGGTTCCTTGCATGAATTGCGAGTGTTTTTGTATATGACAATCTAGCAAGGGACTGGAAACAAGAACTAAATAACACAGATATAGTATGAGAACGGGACAAATGTGGAATGCTTTACATAGTTTTACACATTAGTCCGTTTAATCAATTCATAAGGACGGGCCAAGAGTTGTTTAATGTTGCAGCAATATAACTTGCAGAAATATCATCAACTATGCTTTGATTAAATATCACAGTGACTTATTGAATGCAAGCCAGGGCATGTACAATCTAGACGCATTTGTTGCTAATAAGATTTTTAAGATTGTTTCATTTTAATCAGCTGTTGAGTTATGTCTGCCCGTTCATTTAAGTTCACACTCAAAAAGTACACGTCTCTGTAGCTGTTGATTTCAGAATAAAACACGCCTCTTAGTATCTTCTTTTCTCTGTATATATCATTTGTCTGGTTAGCTCCAGTTACTCTCAGTTGTTGACTGCGGATGCATTTCGATGTCTGCGTGTGCTGAGAAATTTATCGGCGTTGAACTGACGCAATTCTGTTCTTCTTGACCGAAACTGAAGTCATGTATCTGTAATTAGGTGAACTCATACGTTAGACAGAAATGAGACCATTAGCATCGTCTTCTTTGGAGGTGCGTGTTTTTATTCCCGACGGAAATGTCTCGAGATTACAGAGCAGAAGGGTCCATGGAATCAGTTCGAAATGAGAAAAAGAACAGAATGCAGATAATCGCATTCTATCCAATTTCCATAAACTTCGCCTCCGGGAATGGGGTCGTGAACTTGTCTGACTCACAATTTTACAATTCAACCTGATAATTTGTCCTTCTTTATGATTAAATCCCGTGTTAAGAAATTAACACCCAATGTCCTCGCTCATCACGTTACGAACAAAATTAAATATTCAGTCATTCAGTAACGCACTGAATCAACGTCGTCGACGTGACTACAAAAATGAGATTTTAAGTAAAACCCAGCTGTGGTCATATACCGAAAGTCAAATAGATTCGGTCAAACTTTAGGAAAATGCGCGGGCGAACATCACGCGCGGAACCTTATTGTGAGCAGGAAGGAGTGACCGATAAAGACCCATAAATCTACCTTTTAACGAAGCTTACTAAATCACAAAATAAACCCGAGGGGCCGACGTGGATACAGAATTCCTTATAAGGCGCGGAAGAAGATGAAGAGAGGCGAGTTATTTGATGGAAAAAAAAGTAAACATATGAACAATGAGAAGGCAAAGAACGACGCAGGAAAAACTCGGGGAAGAGAGACGAGACTGGAGGCCATAAAGGAAGGGATGGACAGGAAGGGATGGTAAAATAGGAGGAAGGAAAAAGGACTTAGTACGGAAAAGATGAGTGGAGTAAAGAAGAAAAAAAATAAAAAGCCAAAAGATGAGATGAAAGACGAATTTAATGTGAGAAGAGAGAAAAAGCCGGTAATGGAAAGACAGAGGGGAAGGAAAGAGATGACAGATAAAGAAGCGAGGAAGTATATAAGGCGAAAGAGAAGAGAGAAATAGAATCGAGAAATAAGAGGAAGAGGAAAGAAAATGAGATGGTTTTTTCTTTCACTGAATTAAGAATCAAACGTCAAATCCTTAACTCTTCTGTTTTTTTTTTTTTTTTTTTTTTTTTTTTTTTTTTTTTTTTTTTTTGTTTTTTTTTTTTTTCTTAGGGACGAAATATGTTCCCCTCTGAAAGGAAGGCTTTACGTTTGTTTAATGGTACCAGTTGTCATTTTTATTTTACGGACTGATCCGCTTAACGATTATGCACCTGCTGTAATAAGTTTAATTATATGGAGTTGGGAAATGCGAAATGACCACAGCTTATTTATTCACGCTTTATATATTTATCCAATAACACAAACATACACACACACACACACACACACACACACACACACACACACACACACACACATATATATATATATATATATATATATATATATATATATATATATATATATATATATATATATATATATATAATATATATTTCGCATGGCCTTTTGAAGCCAACAATGCTGTCTGATGTACCAGAAGATCAGAGGCGCGCCTAATAAGGGCTCAGGATCCATAGTGGGGTCACGTGTGTGTGTGTGTATCTGGACGGAAAAACAACGCTTTATTCTTATAACTGAGGAGGGAGCATACTTAAATTTGGCAAGAGAAACCTTAATACTTGTTAGAGACACACCAATCAGTAAGGAGGCAATCTGTTATTAAAAAAAAAAACTCAAAAACTGAGGACGATAACAATGGACGAAGTCTCACAGACTCCTCAGCTCAGAAACGTCTGTATGAGTCAAAGGTCATGTCACGAGAAGGTACAATATTCAGGTGATGAATCTGAGTGCAAGACGAATGGTCGGAAATCCCAAAACATTTATAGAGTATATAGAATAAGATCACCGTAGCGGGGTAGTGCCGTCAGTGCACCTCATTCGGTGCAATGTAGGCATTACCTAAGGTTCTTTGCAGCGTTCCTTCGGCCCCTAGCTGCAGCTACTTTCATTCCTTTTACTGTACTTCCGTTCATATCCTCTTTCTTCCATCTTACTGCTCACCTGCTCATAACAATTGTTTCATAGTGCAACTGCTTGAGGTTTTCCTCCTGTAATAGGCTTTCAAACCTTTTACTGTCAATTTCCGTTTCAGCGCTGAATGGCCTTAGTTGCCCCAGTGCTTGGCATAATGCCAAACATCTATATAGATAAACAATATAGAATAAGATATAATGAGTTACAGAGATATATGTCTATGTGTGTCTGTATATCAGAAATTTTGGGAATAAAGCTAAAGAAAGATAACGTAATAGTACTACTCATGAAGACAAAATTGAACTAAGTATCCGCTTTCGTAGTGGAATAGGAGAGAAAACGGTCATATGGATTTAAAAACACGTTCCGAACTAATTAGTGAGACGCATTCTGGACGCTTGAAAAATAATTCATATCGATTTTTTGCCCCACTCATTCTGCATTCACCGCTCGGCCGCGCGTGTCATGGAACCATTCCAACTGAACTTACATTTTCGCTATTGGGCATCTTTATTATTATTATTATTATTATTATTATTATTATATTATTGTACTTAGGAAGCAGACCCTCTCTCAAGCATACTTTATTAAAAGTAATGGCTACTTCAGCAGCATTACACTTGTAGAGATTCTTCTCTATTTTCCGAATAGCGGCTTTTTTTGTGCTACTTAGACAGGCTAGTAGAGCGCCTATGGAGGTCATGATCAAATACAGAGCCCAAAATGGTTGGTTATATATTTGAATTTTACAGATAAACTATGATACCATAGTTATCAGTCATTAACGATATCTCTCTCTCTCTCCTCTCTCTCTCTCTCTCTCTCTCTCTCTCTCTCTCTCTCTCTTTCTTGAAGCAAGCGAGCTTTCGTCTGGAGCTGCCAGACATCCTCGGGCTGGGAAGCTGAGGGTGTATATATACACCAATTTTGGCTCTGTATTGATCATGACCTCCATAGGCGCTCTACTAGCCTGTCTAAGTAGCACGGAAAAAGCCGCTATTCGGAAAATAGAGAAGAATCTCTACAAGTGTAATGCTGCTGAAGTAGCCATTACTTTAATAAAGTATTATTATTATTATTATTATTATTATTATTATATTATTATTATTATTATTATTATTATTATTACAAATCAGTTATGGTAATAAGACCAGGAAAATTTTACTATGTTTTGACGAAGATATTGAGAAAATGGATGCTGGTCGGTAGCTCATATGATTGTTTTATCATTCATTTTTAAAGAGATATATAATGTTAGCAACCTAACTCTAGATTTGGCTGATTTACATGATCAGTAAAATATCGCATACTAGTAAAAGTGAGAGAGAGAGAGAGAGAGAGAGAGAGAGAGAGAGAGAGAGAGAGAGAGAGAGAGAATTACCTTGAAATTTCAAGCAGTACAGCCTGCGTTGCTTTCTTTAATCATAAGACTTAGGCCGCCTTTTCACGGAATGAGAAAACTTTTTAATTGGAAATTAACTCGAAGGTCGCAGTGTTCGTTACTCCGATGCACATTTTGCCTCGGTTAAGGAAGCCATTACATATGGAATGCATATCATTATTTTTCATTTTTCGTATGTACAATCTTTTTACGGTGTGCCGTTGTATAGGAACCGAGCAATGACATCATCTTGATAGCTTATTCGATAGCCTTACCTGGAGCTTTATTTTGAATTTCATTTTTACATTAGAACCTACTTTAGCTCTGTGAATGTCAACATCACCTGCTTCCTATTTGGACGAATTTTCCAGACACTTTGTCAACAAGACGAAAAGTTTTGCTTACTAGTAACTTGAGGCCTCGAAATACCAAGTAATGTCTAACTTTCAAGTCTCCTCTTATACTAAATGAAAGGTTTTAAAAATCATTTCAGCACTCCGCCACTCTATTTACAAAATTTCTAAAAAAAAATAATAATAATAAAATAAAAGTAACGCATAGGTTGTGAGAAGTCAAATCTCCCATTAAATGACCCTTGCAGGATTCAGTTACACAAATTCCAATTACATTATGGAGAAGCCTCAAAACAATTAGGTGGATAATAAATGCGAAAATCTCATGAGTTTCCTATCCAAAAAAAAAGATTTAATAACTACTGTCCAGAGAATCATTCACAAAATACTCAAGTGATTGAGAATTCTCTTGTAAAATATAAGTTGTGCTCATTGAAGGTATGCAAGTCACCAGCGCCCAACATAATGAATTGAAAATTCTCCTTCCTCCATGAATCATTCACCATCAGATTCATTCTGGATGGCAACATAAAATTGTGATCCCACGACAACTTACAAAAAGTTCAGCAATCGTTTCTAAACATCCCAAAGTATCCAAAGCTAAAAATATAAAACCTATTTCTCTACACAGATTTTCAACTCCTTACGAAGTTCTTCAGTAATTCATAAGAAAAAATCTGACTTTCTCTTTCTTGCTCGGTGAGTCAGCCTACAAACTACTTTGTTGTTGTTGTTGGGGGTAGGAAAGGTCTATGGGAAAACCTAATAAGGTCTGAAAAGATACAGGAAATTTGGGAGAGGATACTAATGATTTATTTCTTCGGATCAAAATGTAAAAAATAAATAATGTGCATATTACACTGTGCAGAAGATTATTTGTAATAAAATGTAATTTATTTCTTTTATTTTTCGTTGGTTAAACAAGGCTTATTTGACCACAGATTTTAGCACGTTTATAGTTAAAAGTTAGGAATATAATTTTTACAACTTATGTGTAAGGGGAAAATCTTGCACACGTCCAGAGTAAGCTGGAGGTCGGATCATGCCTTTTTTATTACTCTAATAAATTGTCTGAACAGTTTAAAATTTTAACCTATATTGTCGAGTCTTCCCTGTCATTGCAGACGTTGTTAGGAACTTGTGATGGTAATGAAATAGTTGTTAGGCAAGTCAGCATAATCACTGAATCTAAATATCATTTAGTGATCTAAAGATAAGTTCAGCCTATCTTTTCCGTCTATTTCAAAATCAGAAACACAATGCCCAAGAGAAGCAATTCATCACATCAATGAAACATAATGCAAGACCAACAAACAGATGATATGGCGATGAAAGACGACCTGCATTATCCGTCACTTACAAGACCTAAGAGAGCCAAGAATGAGCTGTTGATATAATATGTCATGTTTGCTTTTAGCCGATATCAGATTCACGACTCTCTCGCCTTACTTGGCAGGCGTCTTCCTTGATGATGCAAGGCGCATTAGCATACAATCAATCGATTCAACTGCAGCGTTTACGAGCGTCTGGGATTATTTGATTATTTGTCTTGAGATTAAACAAGTAAACCGAAAAACATGCCGTCTTGCC
>NC_087201.1:20831472-20856472 GCF_015104395.2 Macrobrachium nipponense | reverse complement strand
AACAGCCAGCCATTTACTTATCGGGATTCACCTCTATTCAATACACTGCATCTGACGGAAGTCATTTCGCACTTTCTCTGTTGAAACTCTCGGATTTCATTCATCAATTTCAATTCCACCTTTATTTTTTTCCCCGTGGCACGAATGATACAGATGTGATAGCTATGCATCTGCCAGTGAAGTTGGACGGATGCAATATATTCATTCATTCACTCTTTCTGTCTGTTTGTCTGCCCTGCTCGTTTTCTCGTCGGGAAGATCTCGCAAAGAAATCATTGAAGGAGACTCAAGAAATGTTTGCTGAGTGATGGAGTATGGACCAAGGATAAGAGTCAAAAAGATTCTGAAATGAAAGCCAGATTTATATGCTTTTCAAGCTCACCAAACAAGGCTGAAAGTTATTGATTGATTCCCAATGAATTATTTGGAAAGTTGGGATATTTGCGATTGGGGCGTTGATTTGATTTCTGGTATAGTTATGGATTTACTTGTGTATTAAGAGTTCGGTTTCATTCTTAACTTTGCGAGATACGGAAACTTTTCGGAATACATTTCCACTGTCTCTGCGTCAGTGGAAATGTCACAAAATGTAAGTGTCCGTGCGCATACGAACAACTTTGATCTGATAGTTTATTTGGGACATGTCAACGATGATGGCGTTGGTGATAATGAGCGTTGTTTTAAAGTTTAGCATAGCAGAGTTTTTATGGTCCTTAAACACGTGAACAATTGTTCTAAATTTAACAATTCAGTTCTGTATATGAATGTATCAAATAACACAATATGCTGTTGAATGAATGCATAGGCAGTCAGTAAGGACTGATCTAAAAGTTATACTGATGGCTGAGTTAATTGATAAATTAGTTAATAAATTACTTTGAATATAGTTAGAACTTCTTCTGCGCTAGTGTAAGAAAAGATTAATAGAGAAATAAACAAGTAAATCAAATACAATTGTGGTAAATGT
The DNA here is from genome assembly GCF_015104395.2 of Macrobrachium nipponense. NCBI lineage: Eukaryota > Metazoa > Arthropoda > Malacostraca > Decapoda > Palaemonidae > Macrobrachium > Macrobrachium nipponense. Next base: position 20,855,505 of record NC_087201.1, on the reverse strand, counting down.
AATTATACTCGTATCATTTGTAACAGAAACCCTTATTTCTAACAATATTATCATGAATATTGGATAAAGTGAGGTCTGCGCAATGATGACCGTAAAGACACCGCCAAATGACTTGTCATAAAAAGACTGCATCAGAATACTTCAATGATGTGTGAATACTTGTAGTGTCGCAGAGTGTGATATGTAAGGTCGCTGCTGGTTTAGATTAGTGTAATTTTGGTTAAATTACCATCACTTATTCTAAGTTCTATTCACATTGATCGACAGATCAGGTATCAAAAGCGCTATGTAAGTTATCTTTCAAACTGATGATGTCTGAATTTACTTTATTGTTTACAAAGTTGTTTACAGGTGAGAAAGAGCACATGGAAAGCTTCCTACCATACAACTATTTTGACAGTTAAAGTTTTTACCTTTCATATTAAAACAGTTTCTGAGAACTTTTCAGAATTCTTTAGGAATATTTAAACGAAAATATTTTATCATGATGGTACACATAGAAAACAAGACGGGTTCTGACCTCCAACTTACTCGAGACGTGTGCAAGATTTTCCTCTCTCGCATAAGTTGTAAACATTATGTCTTAACCTAAATTAAACAGAGCTGAAGTCTATGGTCAAATAGAGCCTTTTTCAACAACGAAAATTAAAATAAATACACAATAAGTCATTAGAAATAATTTTTCTGTACTGTTTAACGTGTTCATTATTTATTTTTTACATTTTCATTCTAATAAATATATCATAACTATCCTATCCTAAATTCCCTGTATCTTTAATTCAACGCCAAACACCTTTTTAAGACCTTTTTAGGTTTTTCCATAGACCTTCAACTAAACCCCCCCCTACCCCCCACCCCCACCACCAACAATAACAACAGAGTAGTTTGTAGGCTTACTCCCCGATTAAGCAAAAAACCAGTTGGTAATAATTTAAGACAAAAGACTGAGGGTTTGCTTGATGATTTTAAAAGAGAGTAATAGTAGTGCAGAAGATAAGAGGCAATTCGAAAAGCTATTAGTATGCTACTAGAATACAACATTCAACAAATAAATCACCTGCCAACAAGAAAGGAAATACTTTAGACCTAGTATTTGTGAACGAGATTAATTATGTTAAAGAAATAATAGTTTATAAATGCGAGTATTTCAGACCATAATGTCATAGAATTAACCAGTTCATTCCAAAGCAAGTGAAAACAGAGATAAGCAAGAATGAAAAAGTGGGAAGGATATGGAAAATACAACTTCTACAGTAAAATATAAAATGGTCAGAAATAAATGAAGAATTAAACAAAGACTTGGGATAACATTTTCGTAAGCGATGACATAAGGGTAAATACGGAGATATTATATATTAGAGAAAATAGTGGATAAATATATACCGAAGAAGAAAAGTAAACATCATTCATGCATACCAAGAGACAGAAGGATCTTGTTCCAGAAAATCAGAAAGTGGAAAAAAGGTCTTGCAAAAGAAAAAAATGCATGGAAAGTTAGCAGAAACTAAAAAGTAAGATAGAAATGCAGAACAAAAGGATTATACAATCAAAAGAAAATGAAAAAACGGGAATTGGAAGAAAAAACCCTATTAAATATCAAGCAAACCCCAAACTATTATACTCATATGCGAAGAAGATGAATAAAAGAAGAATAGAAATAGGCCCTCTGAGAATTGCAGGGAGATTAACGAATGAAAAAAAGGAAATTTGCAAAATACTGGGCATAACATATAAGAGAGAATTCACCCCTAGAATAGATAATGAGATAATGATATAGAAGTAAGGGACGAAAATAGTGAATATTTAGCTGACATAGAAATTAATGAAGCTGATATTGTGCAGGCAATTAATGAAATTAAAAAATGGAGCTGCTGCAGGGCCTGATGGAATCCCTGCTATTTTGTTAAAGAAAGTAGTTCATTCTATCGCAAAGCCACTTGCAATATTATTAAGACAAAGTGTAGATACAGGCAAGATTTATGATGAGCACAAATTAGCATATATCACCCCTACTTTCAAAAGTGGATCAAGACTTGAGGCAAGTAATTATAGGCCTGTGAGTCTAACATCACATATTATGAAAGTGTATGAAAGGGTAATGAAGAAAAATATTATGAAACATTTAATAAAAAATAATTGTTTAATATAGGACAACACGGTTTCGTACCCGGAAAAAGTACACAAACCCAACTGTTAGTCCACCGTGAGAACATATTCAAAAATATGAAAAAGCGGAATGAAACAGATGTGGTTTATCTAGACTTTGCAAAAGCTTTTGACAAAGTAGACCATAATATATTAGCAAAGAAAATTAGAAAACACAATATCGTAGATAAAGTAGGAAGATGGTTGAAAGAATTTTTACACAACAGAAAACAGATAGTTATTGCAAACGATGAGAAATCGGATGAAACCAAGGTAATATCCGGTGTGCCACAAGGTACGGTGTTAGCTGCAATACTGTTTGTTATTATGATGAAGACATAGACAGTAATGTTAAGGATTCGGTAGTGAGTAGTTCCGCTGATGACACAAGAATAAGTAGAGAAATACTTGTGATGAAGATAGGAACGCTCTACAAAGAGACCTTAACAAAGTATATGATTGGGCAGAGGAAAATAGGATGGTATTTAACTCTGATAAATTTGAATCAATAAATTATGGAGACAGAGAAGGAAGCTATATGCATATAGGGGACCTAATAGTGAGACAATCACAAATAAGGAAGCAGTTAAAGACCTTGGTGTGATGATGAATAGGAACATGTTATGCAATGATCAAATAGCAATTCCTTTGGCAAAATGTAAAGCAAAAATGGGAATGTTGTTACGGCACTTACAAAACAAGAAAAGCTGAACACATGATTATGCTTTATAAAACATATGTTCGTAGTCCACTTGAATATTGCAATATGATATGGTACCCACACTATCAAAAGGATATTGCACAAATAGAGAGTGTACAAAGGTCCTTTACAGCTAGAATAGAAGAAGTTAAGGACCTTGACTACTGGGAAGACTACAATCATTAAAATTATATAGTCTAGAAAGGAGAAGAGAAACGCTACATGATAATTCAGGCATGGAAACAGATAGGAGAATAACAGAAAATATCATGGAACTAAAAATATCAGAAAGAGCAAGCAGAGGTAGATTAATAGTGCCCAAAACAATACCAGGAAAAATAAGAAAAGCACACAGGACATTAATCCACTACGCCCACCCCCAGCATCGATAATGCAGCGTCTATTTCAATGCGTTGCCAGCTCATCTGAGGAATATATCAGTAGTGAGCGTAGATGTAAGAATAAGCTCGACAAATGTCTAAACTGCATCCCAGACCATCCAAGATTGGAAGATGCAAAATATACCGGAAGATGTACTAGCAACTCTCTGGTAGACATTAGAGGTGCCTCACACTGAGGGACCTGGGGCAACCCGAACGAACTGTAAGGTCTGTAAGGTCTGTAAGGTCTCTCTCTCTCTCTCTCTCTCTTCTCTCTCTCTCTCTCTCTCATATTTATTCGTGGTGAAAATTCTTAGGCTACAGATCTGGTCTCGGACAGTTTCATCTTCAAATGATTCCTTAATTAATGTTCAGAGTTTCTGAATTACCAGTCTCCTCCTCTCTCCCCTCCTCCCTCTCCGTCTGTCAGTGAATTGATATAATTGTCTGTCGCTGGGGAAGGGTGTATTATTACTTCTATCATACAAAACATTTATTCACAGGAAGGAAAAGGACCCCTTCAGGTTTTGGGAATATTGCTATTATCAGTAGCACAACGTCGATATTTCGAAGGTTTAGCTGCAACCTCTCTCTCTCTCTCTCTCTCTCTCTCTCTCTCTCTCTCTCTCTCTCTCTCTCTCTCTCAGAGGTAAGATACCTAATTAATGCACCAAATGGATAATTATTTCATGGAACTACGTATTATCTTTGTAAGACTTGATGGAGAGTGAGAGGTGAGTTCATTTCGTTCATTGCGAGCCTTTAGAAGTTTTGGGGGGCGTGTAGTATTTCCCTCACCCTCTCTTCCCTCGAACTGCCACCGATTTAAACTTTCAATTGACTTAGCACACTTCTTGCAGATGCTGCTTCGTTTCGTGGAGCGAATCGTCTCTTCCCCGAGACACCTAAGTTGCAATTAGTTATCCTCATTACGTTGCTTCCGACAACGAAGTTGTTGCAGATGCAATGCGTGAGGGATCGGTCTTCTCCCAGTCTAATACGATTGCGTTTAATGAGCATGCGTTTAGTTATGTATTCAGATACATAAGAGCTTCCGGCATTGATTAAATCTTTGGTTCAGCAAATGAGTCTATAGTGTCGGAACGTCGCGGAAGTCCATGACGATAAAATATCATATATATTTTATTAATGGTTTTATTAACTTCATCATTTAAAAAGTGAATGGGAACAAAATTAAAGTTGAGAAGCCAAATGAGAGTGCGAAGATAAAGTGATTATTGTTTCTTTGCATAATGAAAGGGTCGAATCATGCGATTAGTGAGATAACTTGAGAGTATGTGTTATAAACAGATGTGATGGGGAGATGAGGGAAGGGGAATGTGACAGAACGTGAAAATTAAGGAGAGTTGCAGGAGAACTGCTAAAGAGATGCCGTGAGGAATTGCCGAGAGAAACCAGAGCTCGATTTTACAAAGGGTTTATTGAACCACCATCCACTCTGTGAGTGTAAAGTGTTGATGGCGAAAGGGAATACGAGAAGTTAAGTATATCTTAGTTTAACCAGACTACTGAGCTGATGAACAGCTCTCCTAGGGGTAGCCCGAAGGATTAGATATTTTTACGTGGCTATGAAGCAATTGGTCACCTAGCAACGGGACCTATAGCCTATTGTGGGATCCGAACCACATTATATCCAGAAATCAATTTCTATCACCAGAAATAAATTCCTCTGATTCAGCGTTGGCCAAGCCGAGAATCGAACTTTGGACCCTGGAATTGGTAGTAGAGCGCCAACAACTCTTCCAACGAGGAACTAGGGAATACGAGAGAAAAATATGCAAGTTATTGAGATATTGCTGGCATAGTATACGTGACGTAATAATGGGTGAAGTAATATGAAATAGGAAATTGTGGAGATACAGTAACGAAGTCAGTATATGAGAAAGTATTGATCTCTCCCGTAGCGAAAAAGAGATTCATTGAAGGTAAAGTTTTTTTAGGGCCGAATACAAGATGTTGTTTATAAGAGTATGCAAATAGCCTGAAAATGTTAGTAAAATACAGGGGAAAGGTGCAGTGGGCGTACAAAGAGAACAAGCAAACACTGCTACTATGTTTTTCCTTGTAGCCACCTACACGCACATAACATAATAAATTCTGAACCTGTTTCTCTTAATAGGGAGCAGCGTGATAGAGATATCACTTCTCTGGTTTTTAGGAATAAGAGTAGCTCGTGCACTTTGCCAATGGCCATGCGATCAGCGAAATTAAACGACGCTGGCTCTTGGATGGGTTACCATCAAAGAAGAAGGCCAGAAACCGCCGGCGTAAGAGCCCTCAAGTATCAGTGTTGGGAGGCATGTGCCTAGCAACGCCATCCCGAAGAGACTACTAAAAACCAGAGAAGTGGTAGCTCACGGCGCTTCTACCTATTAAGCGAAGCAGGTTTTTAATATATATCGTTATGTGGGTGTGGGTGGCTGCAAAGAAAAATATAGCAACAGATACTACAGCCACGGGCATAAAAAAGATCACCAACAGTGTTTGCTTTCTCCCTTTGTACGCCCACTGCACATTTCCCCAGCATTTTACGGAAATTTCAAGGTTATCTACATACTTGTATAAGGTACATGCTCCCTTCGACCTTATCATATTTTTTTTCATTTTTCTTTTAGGATTTTTCACAATGAATTTCCTTTTCCATTTCTTTTGTCACTCTTTACGACGTCCACCCTTATTAGTTGCTTTTAGCATTAAAAGTTAAATGCGAAGCTTCAATCAGAACCAACATTTACCGTGTACTAGGAATGTTCAGCATAGGGGGATTTTGCATGAAAAAATGATTTGTTTGTTTAACTCGGCGAAATGTCCAAATAAGTTTTAATCCTACAATGAGTAAGAAACCACGAATGGGAAATCGTGGAATTAAAACTTATTTGGACATATCGCTGAGTAAAACAACCAAAACATTTGTTCATACAAAGCCTCCTGTGCCGAACATTCCTAGTGCACAGTAAATGTTGCTTCCGACTGAGGCTTCGTATCTTACTTTTGATGTTAAATTGAAGTAATAAGGGTGGGCGTAGTAAAGAATGACAAAAGGTATAGACAACACAGTTCACAGTGGAATGTTATGAAAAGATATCAGAAAATAAAATTCATTGTGAAACATTCTGAAAGAAGTATGAAAAAAATATAATCTCCTGCATCACGAGATAAGCGTGGGCAGAATCCTTCATGTCTCCGAAATTAGACTCTGGTGTTACGACTTATTTGAAATAAACATAAGAAAATCATGACGGTTTAAATCGCCAATCAATCAGTCAATTCCCTCTCGCTCCCTTTCATCTCATATTAAACCTTCAGTTGCCAATGAAGCAATTTTCTTCCATTATCGCCCATCCGTTCACCTTTTTTTATTATTCCGTTTTTTTCTATAATATTCACCTGTCTTTATCTATAAAGGAATTTTGAATGAACTCATTAGTCATTATTTTAGAGCTACGCTGCTCTTCTCGCCATGGAAATGATTGGGGACTGAAGCCTTTACGGTCAGTAATGTATAAGTGTGATTCTCTTCTGCTGCAATTTGTAACAAGTTTGGAAATATGTTCATAGACTTTGTCCTTTTTCTACTTGGTACCATCTATCGTACATAGATTTCCCCCTTTCGTTGGCTTTGTTTTTTCACATTCCGTCGTTCTGTGAGTTTCCTCTCATTCTGATGTTAATAATTTCCATCCCTAGAGAAATATTTTCTTTAGTAGGTCCTTCATGCGCGTCACTATTTTCATTTTGACTTTTTATTAGGTTTTAATCCGTCGTGATAGACAGGTTAGCACTCAGAATATATCTTTTTTGCATCAGTTTCAACTTACTTCACGTGGATAGGCTTATAGTATATATCAGAATGATTGAGAATTATATATATATATATATATATATATATATATATATATATATATATATAATATATATATATAACTTTTATTCTGTGGATGGGAATAAAGATTTCTAAAAAAATTTTAATCTGTTGAAGAAATTAGCAAATCGAGAAACCAAATTTTCGATATAATAGCAACGTACCAAAAATATTCGGACATTACTTGATCCGGATCGTGCTTTGGCATGTCTCTCACGATGAAAAGGTATAAAAGAAAAATTTAAGTTTTTTTATAGATATGTGTCATAGAAATGGCTGTGCTTAATCATTTCAACGTATAAATTTCACCCCTTTTACATTGTTTGCAGATAATTTTCAATTTCATACCATTTTTTTTTTTTTTTTTTTTTATACTTTTCCGCTTCATTCGGAAATTGGAGAAAACTCACCATTAGCGGAACTCGTGCATGAAGCAATATAACGATAATAATATGGGTTCACCACATTGTGTAAAAAAGTATAGTATATATCTTATCACCAATCGTCTTAAATTTTTGTAACGCTTTGTTTATTTCTACTTCTAGCGAGTACCAAAACTTGTCACTGAGATGAGCCATTAGTCTCGCACACACAATTGCTTCTGCAAATATTGAACAACACGAAAAGCTATAAAAACCTATGGATAATTTTGACTGAACCTATAGAAAAGTTTAAAGAATATTATTACCGTATTATGCATAAGTACACGCACCATGGAAAATACTTCCGGACAAAAAAAAATAAAATAAAATAACAATCCCTTGGATTCTCCCTGTAGGACATTGCACTAATTTCAGGCTCAGGACAATTAATCGTGAACTGCAGGCGTCTCATTTTCTGAACAGTGATCTCCAAAATGTGCACTTCAGTTTGGGAAAACTGTACAAAAATCCTGAATTTCAGGTCGATGGTCCCTTTGGTGTGCGTGTTCCATGTGAATAGGTGTCATCTACTGAAATAATAATAACGGTAATGATAATACTTAACTAAACCTTCTCAAGACACTCGACCTCATCCCAATTTAATCACCTGTATATATACACACGAATTCTCATTCTTTTCAGTTTTCAATTGTTGCATTAAACATTTCCCTCTTCTATGAAGTAATACGTTTTTATTCAAACCCTCATGGCTCAGTGGACAATGTATTACCAGCCGTGAAGTGTGGATGAGGTGTGCAGGACTGCAGTTGCAAAGATTGCATCTCGTTGACATTCATAATGAACCACATATGCCACAGGATAACGGAATATGAAAAAAAATATAGTTAATTTCGCACAATAAGTATAACTACTCCCGTAACATTGAAGATGATGTTTAGATTGCAACGTTTAGATAAGGAATTCTATCCCTTCTTAGTGAGCTGTAGTAGTTGTTAGTTATGTAGTTCCATTTTCTTCAAATGTTCCACTTCTTTCCCCATAGCTGTGAATTTTCACTTACTCAGGAGTAAGCCTGCAAACTACTTTGTTGTTGTTGTTGTTGTTCTTGTTCTTATTGTTCTTGTTGTGGGTCAGGAAAGGACTATGGAAGAGCCTAAAAAGGTCTGGAAAAGGTGTTTCACGTTGAGTTAAAGATACAGGAATTTTAGGATAGGATATTTATGATTTATTTATTAGTATCCAAATATAAAAAATAAATAATGTGCATGTTAAACAGTACAGAAACATTATTTTTAATAAAGTATAGCATATGTATTTTAATTTTCATTGGTGAAACAATGCTCTCTTTGACCATAGATTTTAGAATATTTTAATTTATGTTAAATTAGGTATAGTATAATGCATCATTATCTCGTCCCAAGTAAGCTGGAGGACGGATGACGCCTTATTTGTCAAAATGACCCTTCAAGACAAACAGCTGTACATTCACAGAAGCTTATTGCGGCTAGTGGGATCTGTCGATCATAAAACGTGTTGTATTGGAGCTTTTTAAAGCATTCAACCTTAGACCTACACAGTTCAGATGCCCAGAAAATCAGCTGAGCGTCTTTGGAAAGTAGCTTCCAGGTAGATCCTTATTGTTAGATTTCCCATTTCATTATCACTCTGATGATGGACGACAGCAGCTCTATCAAAGGATTATAAATTCGAGATTTCTCAACCAACCTCATCCCGCTTAGTGCCAAGAAGACTCGCAGAGAACATCCAACCACTTCATCCGCAAATTAATTCCCAGTTTATGTGACGTTTTGCTCTGTTTCATGATTGGGAGTCCATTCCAGCTGATTCCTTCGAGAATGCAAAAGCCGTTAAGGAGTTCGTATCAATTCGTCAGTGCCATGTTTGGGAAGCGCTGATGGTAATGGTATAGTGCCGCTACCAAGATGGCGTTTCCTGGTGATTTATTTAGACCTTGGTGATTTCAAGCTTCAGGAGACTATGCGGCGATACAAGAGCTGAGTTGAACTATATAGTGTCGATTTCATGTTTAGAGATGCAATATTCAGATTGCTTGATCAAGAGCTGGTCATGGGTTAAGCTCCCTGTCGTTGAAGGTTTTTGGTAACGGCTCTAAAATTCATGGGAGAGGGCGAGCGGCCTAAATAGCCCAGCACTGAATGTATATATATATGTATATGTATATATATGCATACATACATACATACATACATACATACATACATACATACATACATACATACAAACACACACACAACACACACACACACACACACACACATATATATATATATATATATATATATATATATATATATATATATATATATATATATATATATAATGTGCGTGTGTGTGATTATATTTGTGTTTGCTTGTATTTCAATTTTTGTGTCTTACCTTATCCTTTTTCGTTTAATTTCTTTTCTCTGTTTTAGAGTACTTAATTCGCATTCCATCACCCTCTTATTTTCATTAACAGCTATAAACTTACAAATTTTGTCATAACATCTATTATTGAAATCTACTTTCAAACTCCATTCACAGTAAAAATACTCACGAGTTTAAAAGCAGTTTTTTTATTCTATATTTAGGATTATTCTCTTGAATCTGTTTCTAGCAGCAAAGCGTTTTAAAGAATAAGAGAAATTCAAGGTCTTACATTGCTCAGCCCAATTTCCTATGTAGAAATCCATGATTATATTCACATTGTAAGATTCTTGTAATCTTTTACTTGGGCATGTTTTGTATGCAAAACCAATAACTGCCAAAATTCGGTATTTGTAAGTAAGATCAAATCTCTACGATTTGCACACGCACGAAAATTTCTGTGTCTAGTGACTGTTCTCATGAAAGGTATAGACTCATGATCCCAGAAAACCAATAAGTATCACATTTTACTATCACAAAGGTCTAGTAACTGATATCTAATAATGCAGGGCACAACTGTTAAGGAATTTAATCAATACACCACTAATTTTCTTTTCTGTGTCGATAATGTAAAAGAATAAGACTTAGTTTTAAAAATTCCGGGTTATCATTACCATGATCAAGATCTTTCTTGCTGCATGTGATGATTCTAAAACATCATTTTGTTTATGCATCCATTCTAAAAGTTCGTAATTATCAATACGAAGATTTTTACTGCATTCGTATCATTTTTCACAATTAGTTGCTCATTTCAAGTTTTCATTAAACTCAAGCTTGTTTCCCTTAGCCTCCCAGATCGACGTAGTTTGTAACAGCCCCCGATGCCTAATACTGCACAGCGGGCGCGCTTATTCATGGACCCGAATGGGCGGCATTTCAGCAGAGGGCGGGTGTTCAAAACAGAGATAAATCCTAATCGGTGGAATAGTTGGTTGCTGGAATTCGGTCGGTCGGCTTATTCATCAATACCTAACATCGCGGCGGTATTATAAAACGGTCTTCTGTTTATATATTAATTTTTATTATTAGACAATAATTTCAGAATGGTTGAGTTGAATTTTTTTCTCATCGTAGATTAAACATTCATAAGTAAGTTCATACACAAATTCATGTTACTACGCTTACGGTTTTTATTAATGATTCATTCTGTGAGGAAGCATACAATCTAGCGTAGTTTCCGTAGCGATCTAGAGTCACGTCGCATGTCTTATTAGTTATTTTTAATTTATCATTGTTTGATGGTGTTTTTTGTTGATTTGTTTCTATTGTAATTTTAATGAAACTCCGTTATACTAATTACAAAATGACAAGTAATTAATCTGGTGTCTTCTTATGACGCCATTATATCAATGCCAGATAATATATATATATATATATATATATAGATATATATATATATATATATATATATATATATATATATGTATATATATGTATATATATATATATATGTATATATATATATATATATATATATATATATATATTATATATATATATATATATATATATATAGGGCCATTTATTACTTAAGAGGAAACTGGCTTTCCTACGAGCTGCACTCAGAATCACCTACCTTACCAGTTAACAATTTGATGAAGTCTGAATGGGAGCCATTCCTCGCAAAATACATCTACCTTTAAATAGGGCAGAACCAATTAGGACCTAATATAACCTTAAGAGCGGACAATAAAAAAAATCACCACAATAAATTCAATGGGTTTTTTCCTTCTTGCGCTGTTTTATTTGACAATGTATGTGTCATCACTTTACGAAATAATCCATCCCCCCACACCTCTTTAGCCAACATCAGATGCTTGCTGCTACGTAATTATTTACAGAGTGGTTCTTTAATGACCACAGGAAACGACACGCTCCCTGCACGACTGTCTGCCGAAGTATAAATAGCACCTAATTCACTGTTTTATGTTTACTTCTTTTACTTTGAGGAAAGAAATAGTTTCCTGAAAACGTAAGAGTCTGTTGCTTTTTTATCAGTAATCCCAGACACTGAACATGTTATAGTTTTTTTTATACAGTATTTTAAATTTAGAACATGACTTTTCTATTCGTGGAAGGTATCACATCAGTCAGCGATTGCTCATTTTATTGGAAACATTTTTGTTGCAGTGTATTATTACGAGTAGACGTTAAGCATTTGTTATATTGAACTTTATAACTGTATCATCTATTGTCGCTTTTATTTGGCTCAAAATTGTTGTGATTAACTTTTAAGTATCATGTATACTGATAGACATTACATTTCTATGGAACAAATACAATGTCTAAGAATACGTTAAGAAAATTGACTCACAAATATACATATATGTATAATAAGACGATTTCAGTATATAATTACAAGTATAATAAACTTTATAGTTTTTGCCCTTGCCCAGTTGACTGTACGAAGGTTACCACTAACAGGTACGAAATTTCCACGTTTCACCTATGCATTTCGTAAACATCTTTGTATGCTGTTCTATTCTCTTTTCCAAGGTTTTCCCAGTTTGACCAAAAGTAAAGTCATCACAAGGACTACATGGAATTTGGTGCACACAAATCCTTAGTATTATGGGAGAATTATTGATATGCATATGTGTCATTGGTTTCATTGACCGCGACGTAAAACCACAAGACCCTTCAATCACAGCGCCTTACCATCGATGATATAGTCCTTAACTGGGGGAAATATGGCTAGATGACCAATGTAAAACGAAAAGAATAATTACTATGAGACTCGATAAAAGTTTACCAAATAGTTATTCTCTCTCTCTCTCTCTCTCTCTCTCTCTCTCTCTTCTCTCTCTCTCTCTTTGTGTGTGTGTGTATGTTATTAAGCTCCAAAAGGAACCTCGCAGGCCAGACTTACAAGTACCCATATATCACGAGGCATTTTAAAGGTTCCGCCCTTTGACCACCGGAAATTATACCGTGATGGAGAGAGTGGACCTGAGTTCATGACGTTATATTAGGAGGCAAAGCGATCGCTATTATTATTTTTATGCTCGCTAGAAAGTGAGCAGTTCGCTTTGTTTTCTTATTCTGTCCACCCGCTCTAATACGCCCTTGAATCACTTAAAAATAAAGTGTTTTTATACAAATCAAAGGAATAAGGGAAAACTGTGCTTTCTTCTTTATGGTATTGATAGCTTGAGAATTATCAACCATTTCTCCTATTGAAGATGTGTGTTTTTTTTATGTATAGTCATAGTAAAAGGTGGTTTGAAATTGATATATCTTAGTTTTACCAGACCACTGAGGCTGATTAACAGCTCTCGCCTAGGGCTGGCCCGAAGATTGAGATATTTTTACGTAGCTAGGAACCAATTGGCTACTTAGCAACTGGACCTACAGCTTATTGTGGGTTGTGAACACATAAAGAAATACATACACACACACACACACCCGCACACACACACACACACACACACATATATATATATATATAATATATATATATATATAATATATAGATCGTTTCTTATTAATTATAAGATTACGTTTATTTTTTAATGAGTTCCGTCTGAATGCCATTTTATTAATTCCCGATCAAAAACTGGTTAGTCGATGACGCTGCAGTCATTAAGCGACGAAAAGTCTGAGCCGCTCTTTCTCTTCTCAAATGTGATCTGGGAAAAAAATAAATAAAACGAAGAAGACGTCCCTGTTTATCTCGTCTAGATCTCTCATCTCATAATTGGACAGCCTGCGTTCTCATAAAATGAGTTTGTGAACAAGCAATGAGGCCGGGTCTCATTAGATGTATTTTACCTCACGCGGAGTGATGCGTTTCCATTATTGCAAGATTGCTGCTTTGAAGCTTGAACTTACTTCAGTTCCTCTCGTGATAATATGTCATTGTCAACATACAGAGATTTTAAGATACCAGGTGACATTCTTCAAGATGTTAATGAGAACTTTATGTGATTTGAAACCGCCTATATCAGTGGGAGTTTAAACACTGCACTGTATTCAATTCAAGAAATTAATAATAGTTTTTGGACGGTCATTTGAATGCTTGTTAATTTTTTTTTTAATTAAAATTTCTCAGATGGTACATTAGGATGAAATGTAACGATGCAGTTCGGTACCATCATACAAGTCAGCCAAGTGATTTCCTAGTCCTCACTAACTCTGCGCGACGTTCTCTTAAATGTTTTATATGCAATAACACAGGGAGGAGGCACTAGGAACTAAGATCTATTTTGTAGGCTGCTTCAACTGAGCGTTGGAGTGGAATCACAATTGTTTTACTAAACTGCTCTGACGTCGCAGATCTAGAGTATCCTCAAGATATTAGGTATTATTTGAAACTTGATTAGAGTCTCTCTCTCTCTCTCTCTCTCTCTCTCTCTCTCTCTCTCTCTCTCTGCTCTCTCTCTCTCTCTTCTATAAGCACACAAACACACGCATAGGCCCTATTACTAGATTAGTGGGGTCCCAGAAAGTTAATGGTTTCGAATGGAATTCTTTGGCAATTGATTTTTCTAGGTCAGCATACTCTGTTCATGTTATATCCGAAGATAATGTCAATTGCTGTACCATTGACCTTCAGAAAGCTTTTACCAGATACCACCGAAGTCCATAATAATTTTTTTTTTTTTCATTTTTTTAGGAATGAAAATAAGTAGTTGGTGATATGCCTTATAAGTTTTTTTTTTTTTTTTTTTTTTTTGCGTTTTGCCACAAATTTTTGTTTCTGTATTATTATAAAATCAAATTTCCCAAGGTATTATTATTATTATTATTATTATTATTATTATTATTATTATTATTTTTTTTTTTTTTTTTTTTTGCTCTATCACAGTCCTCCAATTCGACTGGGTGGTATTTATAGTGTGGGGTTCCGGGTTGCATCCTGTCCTCCTTAGGAGTCCATCACTTTTCTTACTATGTGTGCCGTTTCTAGGATCACACTCTTCTGCATGAGGCCCGGAGCTACTCTAGTTTTTTCTAGATTCCTTTCAGGGATCTTGGGATCGTGCCTAGTGCTCCTATGATTATGGGTACGATTTCACTGGCATATCCCATATCCTTCTTATTTCTATTTTCAGATCTTGATACTTATCCATTTTTTCCCTCTCTTTCTCTTCACCTCTGGTGTCCCATGGTATTGCGACATCAATGGTGATACTTTCTTCTTGACTTTGTCAATCAACGTCACGTCTGGTCTGTGTTGCACGTATCCCTATCCGTCCTGATACCATAGTCCCAGAGGATTTTTGCGTGATCGTTTTCTATCACTCCTTCAGGTTGGTGCTCGTACCACTTACTACTGCAAGGTTGCTGATGTTTCTTGCACAGGCTCAGTGGAGGGCTTTTGCCACTGAATCATGCCTCTTTTTGTACTGGTTCTGTGCAAGTGCCGGGCATTCGCTTGCTATGTGGTTTATGGTTTCATTTTTCGTATGCAACTTCTACATATGGGAGAGATGTTATTTTCCATCTATCGTTCTTTGAACATATCTGGTTCTTAGGGCCTGATCTTGTGCCGCTGTTATCATTCCTTCAGTTTCCTTCTTTAGCTCTCCCCTCTGTAGCCATTGCCATGTGTCATCGCTGGCTAGTTCTTTAGTCTGTCTCATGTATTGTCCGTGCATTGGTTTGTTGTGCCAGTCCTCTGTTCTGTCTGTCATTCTCCTGTCTCTGTATATTTCTGGGTCTTCGTCTACTTTATTAGTCCTTCTTCCCATGCACTCTTTAGCCACTCGTCTTCACCTGGTTTTCAGATATTGCCCCAGTGCTCTGTTCTCGATGTTGACGCAGTCCTCTATACTTAGTAGTCCTCTCCCTCCTTCCTTTGTCCCGTTGTTATGTATAGTCTGTCCGTATTTGCTCTTGGGTGTAGCTTTGTGTATTGTCATATGTTTCCTGGTTTTCTGATCTATGCTGCGGAGTTCTGCCTTCGTCCATTCCACTATTCCTGCGCTGTATCTGATTACTGGCATTGCCCATATGTTTATGGCTTTTATCATATTTCCGGCGTTGAGTTTTGACTTGAGTATCGCCTTGAGTCTCTGCATATATTATTATTATTATTATTATTATTATTATTATTATTATTATTATTATTATTATTATTATTATTATTATTATTATTATTATTATTGTAAAATCCATTTTTTTTTTCAATACATAAAAGCTGTGTCTTATGAGACTCGCAATTAATTTTTTTCCTCTACTCATTCATCGTGGAAAAAGAAATAAAAATAATACAACTAGTAAAGCACACCACTAAGGCCTAACCCGCACCGTTACATATCTTTGGTGGGTTGTTACGCTGAAGCTAAAACAACCAACTTTGACTGATCCGCTTCCCGTCTGAATAATTCATCAGGTACTGCAACGCAGCGTTGCCAAATCATGAGGATATAGGTCTGGAAATTTCAGCGTTTGGTTTTCAGTTTCCCTTCCTCCTTTTTTTTTTTTTTTTTTTTTTTATTTTCTTTATATACCTTTGGAAACGTACATGAAAATGGTATATTGAGTTTAATGCAGACTTGCTAACAATATGTCAACATTTAAACGAACAGCAAGAGAGAGAGAGAGGATATAATCCGATGTGATGTGAAGAAACAGAGTCCCCACCCACCGTGAACTGCGCTGGCTAATTTAATTCTTAAGATAGGAGATTGATATACCAATCGTCACATAAGCCTAATAAGAACCAGTTATACTGGGGCGGGGCAATTTCCAAGCTGATTTTATTCGGGATATGCGGCAACACTTATAGAGAAAATACACTTATATTTTTTAAAATATTTCCTACTTACTATGGTTTGTGAGTTCAGACATAATCAGCTTTTCTTTACAGTTTTGTAATGTTTACATTTGCAAATTGTGGAGGATTTTTTTTTTTTCGGAAACAGACCTAAATTACCTGTATCAGGACTCCATGAGGAATCGGGACTTGAAGACACACTCACACACACACACACACACACACATACACACACACACACACACACATATATATATATATATATATATATATATATATATATATATATATATATATCAAGACGTTACTCTGGTTACTGTCCCCCAAGTATTTGCTAACTTTCTCTTTTATCCAGGTATTACTGAGGTGACTGTTCCATTTACAACTCGCCCCCGCCCCTCACAAAACCTAAACACACAACCCACTAAACCTAAACACGCCCCATCCCCCTGCTAATAACATAAACACCAACCATGATACAGAATTATTAAATAACGGAAAGAAAAGCATTTTCAATAATATAATTCTATGGTATCAAGTACATGAAAGAGGTATGGTTTATATACTGCATAAGTTACAAAGGAAGGAAGGAAGATGGGGGTAAGGGGGGGTAAAGGGGGGGGGGGGCGGGGGGGAAGAGGTATGATTTTGAGACCTACCCTATTATCCAAGTTGGTCTGGATCGGTCGAGCGATCGGATATTATATAGTGCACAAACATAACTACAAGCATTAACTTTTATAAGATATATATATATATATATATATATATATATATATATATATAAATATATATATATATATATATATATATATATATATATATACTTGTTATATATATAAATATATATCTTATAAAAGTTAATTAAAGCTTGTAGTTATGTTTGTGCACTATAGATATCCGAATCGCTCGACCGATCCAGACCAACTTGGATAATAGGTAGGTCTCAAAATCATACCTCTTCCCCCCCCGCCCCCCCCCCCCCCCCCCCCCCCCCCCCCCCCCCCCCCCCCCCCCCCCCCCCCCACCCCCCCCCCCCCCCCCCTTACCCCATCTTCCTTCCATTTGTAACTTATGCAGTATATAAACCATACCTCTTTCATGTACTTGATACCATAGAATTATATTATTGAAAATGCTTTTCTTTCCGTTAGTTAATAATTCTGTATCATGGTTTGTGTTTATGTTTATTAGCAGGGGGATGGGGCGTGTTTAGGTTTAGTGGGTTGTGTGTTAGGTTTTGTGAGGGGCGGGGGCGAGTTGTAAATGGAACAGTCACCTCAGTAATACCTGGATAAAAGGGAAAAGTTAGCAAATAACCTTGGGGGACAGTAACCAGAGTAACGTCCTTGATATAATAGATAGTCACCACTGTAATGTCTGGATAAAATTGACAGATGAAACGCATCAGAGAATAGCCTTAGTTAACTGATCTTTAGAAACGAAATCCTTATAAAATGAAAGAGTAATGAGATGAAATTCATGAATTCATGTTAAAATAACTTCCAATACTTCAGTCTCCGACTTCCGCCGTTTTTTATCCTGTCCCAATTGCTGGAAATCTTCCAGGATATTCAAGAAGTGCGCTGAACCAAGTGCATTCAAAGGTAATGAGTCCCTAGAAAAAAAAAAAAAAAACGCAAAGAAAACAAAGACTGGAGTGTGTGTGTGTATGTGTACACGTGTGTGTGTGTGTATGTGTGTGTGTGTGTGGAAAAGAATACAGAAGCGAATGTTGTCTTGGCAAGAAGAATTCTGACTGTATTTAAGTTTTAAACAAAGAAACTTATGGGATTCATTTTACTTTATGCTAATTAAGTGAATTACTGAGGCCACCCGGCAATCATGTATTTCCCGGAGATCGTAGTTCTTATTTTTCATTTTCCCATCTACACCTCTTGTAAAGTTCCTTCGTTGTTTGATACCGGATTGTTTAAGCTATTATGTAGCGAATAGGTTTTCCTTGGAGAGGTTACTGCGATTAAATATATGTATACACAACTGTATATCTTTTATTTTTCAATTCGTCTTTTGTTGGACACCGGTCATCACTGCGTTCCTTCTTATGCACAGTTTTCTTAGAGAGATGAGAAAAATTTAATTTCGTAAAATTTCTCAAACCCTACTTCTCCTTAAGCAGTGCTCTTCATTTTCCTCGAATCCTCCACAAAACAGACAATTAAGATAAGGATTTTAACTTTTCGTTAGTTACATCTCTATAAAAAGAGTTGTTTACCGAAATTTTTCCCGTAATTTAAGCTCACTGATTTTGTAAGGGCTCCTCCAAATTAATATTGCCATTGAAATATTATACTCTTTTTCTTAACCCTCTTGTTCTGCAGTTTTTGCCTTGGACTATTTCGCGTTTTCTTTATATAAGACTAAAGTTTCGTGCTCCTTGTCTTTTTGTAACTTAATGCTCCAAGTTTAGAGAATTGTTTTCCTGTGGTCAATGCCCCATATAAAAATAAGATGTAATCTGTTATAGTCAAAATTATACATACTTTAATATTCATTACAGTTATTTTCGGCTACTCTGCATTTTATTTGCTTTGTCAAATTGATTTTCGTCGATAAAATCTTCCCAAAGCATCGGGTATGAATCGTATGTTGGAAATAGCAATTTAAAGTTAAAGCCTAATTGGCAGAAATAGGCAGTGATGTCTTATGTTGATGATTAAGGCACTTCTCAAGGTAAATCAAAGAAAATTTAAAAGGAAACTTAGCTAAATCTAACAGACTCGTAGTTAGACTCGTCATTACTGAAGGCCCTCCCACTCATTGATAATGTAGTATTTACTAGACACCCAGCCCATATGCTTTATGAAAGAAGACTCAGATGTTGGTAGAAGTAGTAAATGGAATTCTTATATTGTTTCACTCACTCAAACACCTATGTATTTGTTTTATAGATTTGAAGTTACTCATTCTTTCAATTTCAAGGTCTTGCTTATTGTACAAGAAGACCAAATATCTGTTTTCTGTGATCATTGTCATACTACTGGGAACCATGCTATTACGTCCGATGTCAATAGTTTACGTCGCAACTAGCCTCTCTCCGAGTTTTCCCTTGAAATTTCATTGAATACTCTGATAAGCGCTTTAAATTATCCCCATTGGACATCAATGCATATTTTTGCCAATTAGGCTGTGGCTTCAAGTTTGCTATTTCCAAAATACGATCCATATCCGATTTTTTGTAAAGATAAATCGACGGTAATCTATTAGACACGGCCCTGAAACGCAGTCATCCATTTATTTGTTGTCTTTAACTATAAGACATTGATAAGAAATTTCTCGTATTTGCTTACCAGGTGGAAGCCCTACAGTGAAAGAAGCTACTGTAAACCTTTCATAGGCAAATACATCGACCATGAGTAAGTAAGCCTTTCTGTCCAGGTAATATTGTTTGCATCAACTTTATAAACACTCACGGGGTCTAACGGTATTAGGGGCTTGGAGATGGCAAAGGACCTTTGGAGTATCTGGCATTTCTTTCATGTGCCAGACAGTCCCTACCTGTTACAGTAATCATCTTTTATGGTCAGGATAATGTTGGCAAACCAAAGGTTAAATTATATATATATATTCAGAAAAATGTAGTAAGTGAAAGTGATCTTGCCGTGGGTGGTTAACTCTATGCCAGTCATCCTGGTAAGAACAAATTTCCTCAAAGAAAAAAATTACTACCAAAACAGGAATGTATGATTGTAGAAGTAAACACACTAATATGCAGGAAATGGCACAAACTTTTATGACCAAAATCCTGAATCACCCGTCCATGCGGCATTGAGAACTCCAGACATATCACCTGCAGTTGAATTGTTCATTACCCCAAAAATATGAAATTTTATTCTAGGAATTAAAAAAAAAAATTATGGCATTTTATGAACTGCAGCTTCAAGCAGGTGCTATTAAGATATCCCAACTGCAATGCATATAGAAACATTTGTTGAAACTTTCTGAGAAGCTTTCTGAGCTCATTATATTGAAGGAAGAATCGTCTGGAGCAC
This sequence comes from Macrobrachium nipponense, assembly GCF_015104395.2. Classification (NCBI taxonomy): domain Eukaryota; kingdom Metazoa; phylum Arthropoda; class Malacostraca; order Decapoda; family Palaemonidae; genus Macrobrachium; species Macrobrachium nipponense. Next base: position 20,834,832 of record NC_087201.1, on the reverse strand, counting down.
CAAGGATATGCAAGGACAAACTGGATTCCAATAGAGGTGTTTGGAGTGCCTGGTATAGAGACTCGTTCTTATGTAAAATGCATCATCAACCGTTTCCTTAGATAAACAAGTGGCTCCCTTCGGATAAAACCTGATAGATACAGCTCTGGGCAGTGTATTACGCACTCTGAAGTATAGAAATGGCCATAAAAGATGACTCACTGTAATGTGAACATGGGAAACGTAGGGCATTGCAACTTACAGAAGGCCTCACAGGAAGACAATGTATCCTGTGATAACTTTTCTTGCAGCTCAGGCTTAGCCAAGGAACAGGTAGCATGCAAGCAAATCATCAGAAAAAAAAAATCAACAACAAGCCCCTATTGAGTTCTGCGACCCTAAAGGAAGGCCCAAATACTCTACCCTTCCGTGGTACCACGAAGACGTCGTTATATCATATTGGTTTAAAAAATGGAAAACTGGTAATGTTGCGTAGCATGCATGATTCTGTAACCTACACTGACAAGGGGCAAGAGACACTGTATAAAAATGACTAATAGAGGTCAACTAATGAATTGTTGGCTATCTAGGCAAGCGTGTTACTACTTTTGGATTGAAGCCTGCGAAGTGTCAGGCTAAGAGATAGCCTATGGTTTTGTTTTATTACATAAACTAATATTTCTGCTTTTATTGTTTTCGAACTATAGATGATTGTGTAGCCAAACTGTGACGGTAGATGTCATCCAAAAATATTTTTTCCATTAATTTTCGACTGTACAACTACTATAATTATTTGGGCTCGCTTTGCCAAGGACGCCATATGTACGGAGAGTGACTGAAATGGCAAGACCTTTGTGGATGTTGACCATTTACAAAAGCTGCAATAATGCGTTGCTATATTTTGCAAAAGCGAAGAAAAAAATACCGGTAATTGGTTCTGTCTTCAAGAAATACCCGGAAGAAACAAAGGGTAGCAACATTTAAGAGAAATAATTGTAACAACTTCAGTAATGCGGTGGCTGGGATAGTGTGATCTAAATGAGTCACATCATCGCAGCAGAGTCGCGGTATGCAAAATAATCGATAAATTACTTTAAAAAATTCTCATTTTAATGCAATGGATCAATTTTGACTCAATCATAGTAGATGTTAGAAGATTTGAACAGAACAGAACTGTTTATTCATCAGGTAGTTTCTATATATTTGTTTCTTTCTTTGCACACGTATTCGTAAAATAATCGTACTTTTTTCATGGCCACAACATTAAAAAATTTTTTATACAAAGATCTTTCGCTTTTTCTTTACAGAATGAAAACAAAATAACTCGTTCGTCGCTCCTTTTTCGGTGGTAACCTTTTGGAATTTTTTGCAGACTAAAAATGATCCCTGTTTTCGTTTCTAACCATCTCATAAGCCACTTTTCCCCCTATCTTGAAAATTGTTCTTCAAGAGCAGTATGCGTTCATCAACTAATCTTATCACCTCTCATAGGGTTCACCGACCATCAACATTCTTAAAAAAACAGTTGAATACTTTTCCTTTATCTCAGGCAAAGAGGGTGAGACGATATTACAACGTGACTGGGTATTTACCGCAATGCGATTCTTACTAACAAGGGCAGGAACCACTCATGCAAACAAACTTTGGTATTTTGCCAGGAACAACATAGCATTCGACGGAACGGAAAACCTTTGCTACCACCTGAATCCACGCTAATGAAATGTAAATTCAGACGCCCTGAAATAACTCCTCTCTTCTCTGCAACAGGACACCCACGGATCAAAAGGGGATGTCCGATTGATTGCTCAGTAAACTCTGAGTTTGTTTTGCGTGCTCAGTTGATTTTTGTCTGGAAATAATGTTTTCAGTATCTTCAAGTGGATCGTAATTTAATGTACGAATAAATCTAAAGGCGAGGGTCCTAAAACCGACCTTCAAAAGCTAACCCAACAAAGCGTGATCCGACCTTCAGCTTACTCGGAGCGCATACTAAAATCTACGGTCAATAAAATACGATGTATTTTATTAGAAGTAATTGTTCTGTAAGGATCCTAGAATCGCATTCAAAAGCTAACCCTACAAGGCGTGATCCGACATCCAGCTTATTTGGGTGGTGTGCTAAAATCTACGGTCAAAGCATGCGTTTTTTCCACAATGAAAATTAAAATAAATATGCTTTATTTTATTAAAAATATATTTTCTGTACTGTTTAACATGCACATTATTTATTTTGTACATTTACATTCTAATAAATAAATCATAAAATTCCTGTAGTATCTTAACTGAACGCGAAACACCTTTTCAGACGTTGTTAGGCTTTTCCATAGGGCTTTCCTACACCCACAACAACAACAACAACAAAGTAATTTGTAAGTTTACTCCCCGAGTAAGCGAAAAACGCGCGGGCGTTTCGAAAACACCGCTAAAACTAAAGGCTCATTCTGGTAATGTCTGGATTCACAGGCATTAAAAGAGTATGAGCTTTCTACGAGATACAATAAGAAAATACTCGATCCTGGTCCTCCATTCTTATAAACAGAGGAAGACATGTGCTAACCACAAGCAATCCTCTCTAACCTCGACAAATGGTCTCTCAACGTATCCCGGGAATATTCGTTGCCATTCATCTCAGATATCATGAATCCTTATAGTTATATGAATGTGTAGAGATGGATCCGTTCCAGCCCCATCACTTATCCCAGTTAATGGAGAAGTATTGGGGCCTGAGTGTGTGGGATCAAGCAGGGGTTTATGGGGTTAGAGTACAGAAATGGCGAAGGAAATGGACGTGGAGAGAGAGAGAGAGAGAGAGAGAGAGAGAGAGAGAGAAGAAATACTGCGAAGGTGCTTGTCGTGCTATCAGCTAGAGTATCCCTTCCCATTCGAGGCAAACCCTCTGTTTATTAAATGAGAACCACTCCCGTATAGTAGGTTTTGGAAAAAATGAATGACTTGCCGTTCCTCTGGATACAACAGTAATCATTTTCATTCTTGACTGATCATGAAAAGATTAGCCTTGTACTACGATTGCTCAGTATCGATACATCATGCCATTACTAGTACTGCCATTGCTTTTTAAGAAGTTCAGAATCTGTTAATCGCAGGTCTGATGCAGGTTTATGAATTAAAGAATACAAAGTGTGTATAAATATATATATATATATATATATATATATATATATATATATATAATATATATATATATGTATATATATATATAATGATATATGCCACGAAGGAAAAATAAACGAATGAGGATCTGCAAGATCTTTCGACGTAAACGTCCTTTACTGAGCAGAGACTGACAACTAATCTCTGCTCAGTAAAGGACGTTTACGTCGAAAGATCTTGCAGAGTCCTCATTCGTTTATTTTTCCTTCG
>NC_087201.1:20812036-20830972 GCF_015104395.2 Macrobrachium nipponense | reverse complement strand
TTTTAATATCTTCATTATATGAATGAGGGTAATACTGATGACAGTAGCTAATTAAGTAAGAATGTCCAGCCACTGAGCTTTTTAAAGAGTTCCTCACATTTGTCGTTGAATATCAAAGCTTCCTGCTAAGGATGTTAGTTACTCAGTGGGTGTATTGTGACGAGGTGAAAATCCAGTGTAAGTTTTGACAGAGAAGCCACGACCAAAGCATCATACTCCTAAGGATGGTCCTTTGAAGTACTTTTTAATAGAATTAAGTGAAAAAAAAAACAGCATTATTATCCTGACTGAAACATCAGAACACCGCTTACCATTCATTTTTCATTTTGAAAACAAGTGAATGCCTCAATCAACAGAGATGCATAGTAAAATATTAATGAGTTGTAGAAGACACGTGGCAGACCATAATCAGTTAAAGGGCAGCAACAAACTGATACTGGATATAGTAATGAATCGACAGAAAAATCTTTTGTTGAATTATTTTAATGTAAATGTAAACATTTTTTCTCTGAAATGAGCAAAAATAATCAAAATTGTCTTCTGGTTGGATGTAAATCTTCATATATATATATATATATATATATATATATATATATAGTATATATATATATAATATATATATATATATATATATATATATATATATATATATATATATATATATATATACATATATATATATAATATATATATATATATATATATATATATTTATATATATATATATATATATATATATATATATAATCTGGCATTGATATAATGGCGTCATAAGAAGACACCAGATTAATTACTTGTCATTTGTAATTAGTATAACGGTGTTTCATTAAAATTACAAATAGAAACAAATCGACAAAAACGCCATCAAACATGATAAATTAAAATAACTAATAAGACATGCGACGTGACTCTAGATCGCTACGGAAACTACGCTAGATTGTATGCTTCCTCACAGAATGAATCAGTAATAAAATCCGTATGCGTAGTAACATGAATTTGTGTATGAACTTACTTATGAATGTTTAATCTACGATGAGAAAAAAATTCAACCCAACCATTCTGAAATTATTGTCTAATAATAAAAATTAATATATAAACAGAAGACCGTTTTATATTACTGCCGCGATGTTAGGTATTGATGAATAAGCCGACCGACCGAATTCCAGCAACCAACTATTCCACCGATTATGGAATCTATCTCTGTTTTGAACACCCGCCCTCTGCTGGAAATGCCGCCCATTCGGGTCCATGAATAAGCGCGCCCGCTGTGCAGTATTAGGCATCGGGGGCTATTACAAACTACGTCGATCTGGGAGGCTAAGGGAAACAAGCTTGAGTTTAATGAAAACTTGAAATGAGCAACTAATTGTGAAAAATGATACGAATGCAGTAAAAATTTTCGTATTGATAATTACGAACTTTTAGAATGGATGCTTACAAATACCGAATTTTGACATTTATTGGTTTTTGCCTACAAAATGCCCAAGTAAAGATTATTAGAATCCTACATTGTGAATGTAATCATGAATTTCTACATAGGAAATTTGGCTGAGCGATGTGAGACCTTGAATTTCTGTTACTCTTTAAAACTCTTTGCTGCTACAAACACATTCAAGAGAATAATCCTGAAAATAGAATAAAAAAAAAACTGCTTTGAAACTCGAGTATTTTTACTGTGAATGGAGTTTGAAAGTAGATTTCAATAATAGATTTTATGACAAAATTTGCAAGTTATAATTGTTAATGAAAATAAGAGGGTGATGGACTGCGATTTTAAGTACTCTAAAACAGAGAAATTAAACGAAAAAAGGATAGGGTAAGACAAAAATTGAAATACAAGCAAACACACGCACATTATATATATATATATATATATATATATATATATATATATATATATATATATATATATATATATATACACACACACACACACACACACACATATATATATATATATATATATATATATATATATATATATATATATATATATATATATATATATATATACACTCAGTGCTGGGCTATTTAAGCCACTCGCCCTCTCCCATGAATTTTAGAGCCGTTACCAAAAACCTTCAACGACAGGAAGCATAAACCAAGACCAGCTCTTGATCCAAGCGATCTGAATATTGCATCTCTAAACATGAAATCGACGCTGTATAGTTCAACTCAGCTCCTGTATCGCCGCATAGCCTCTTGAAGCTTGAACTCACCAAGGTCTAAATAAATCACCAGGAAACGCCATCTTGGTAGCGGCACTATGCCATTACCATCAGCGCTTCCCAAACATGGCACCGACGAATCGATACGAATTCCATAACGGCTTCTGCATTCTCGAAGGAATCAGCTGGAATGGACTCCCAATCATGAGACAGAGCAAAACGTCACATAAACTGAGAATTAATTCGCGGATGAAGTGGTTGGATGTTCTCTGCGAGTCTTCTGGGCACTAAGCGGGATGAGGTTGGCTCAGAAGTCTCGAATTTATAATCCTTTGATAGAGTTGCTGTTGTCCAACATCAGCGTGATAATGAAATGAGAAATCTAACGATAAGGATCCACCTAGAAGCTACTTTCCAAAGACGCTCAGCTGATTTTCTGGGCATCTGAACTGTGTAGGTCGAAGGTTGCATGATTTAAAAGCTTCGATACAACGCTTTTTATGATCAAGAGATCCCACTAGCCGCAAGGCGTGATCCAACCTTCAGCATACTCAGGATGCGTGCAAGATTTTCCTCTCACGCACAAGTTGTAAATATTATACTATACCTAATTTAACGTAACTTAAAACTTGCTAAAATTTATAGGCATATACAGCGTTGTTTCACCAACGAAAATTAAAATAAATACACTATATTTTATTAGAAATAATCGTTTTATACTTTTTAAAATGCACTTCACTTATTTTTTTTACATTTACATTCAAATGAATAAATCATAAATATCCTTTCCTAAAATGCCTACATCTTTAACTTGATGCGAAACACCTTTTTCAGACCTATTTAGGCTCGTCCATAGACCTTTTCTACCCTCTAAGGAGAAAAGCAGCAACAACAACAACAAAATACTTTACAGGCTTACACCCGAGAAGTTAAAATTCATCGGCTATAAGGAAAGAAGTGAACACTTGAAGAAAATGGAACTACATAACTAACAACTACTACAGCTCACTAAGAAAGGATGGAATTCATAATCTAAACTTTGCAATCTAAACATAATCTTGAATGTTACGGGAGTAGTTAAACTTAGAGTGCGAAATTAATTTTACTTGATTATATACCTTGTCTCCTTCTCATCCACACTTCACGGGTTGGTTTGGATAAAAACGTATTACTTAATAGAAAAGGGAAACGTTTAATGCAACAACTGAAAACTGAATAGAATGAGAACTCGGGTGTATATATATATATATATATATATATATATATATATATATATATATATATATATATATATATATAATATATATATGTGTGTGTGTGTGTGTGTGTGTGTGTGTGTGTGTGGTAGGTGATTAAATTGGGATGAGGTCCAGTGTCTTGAGAGTTTTTCATGCATTATCATTATCATTTTTATTATTTCAGTAGATGACACCTATTCACATGGAACACGCACATCGACTTGAAATTCAGGCTTCAAAAGAATGTTGGTTTCAACCGCCCCACCAGACCCGGTATTGAAGCAGTACACATCGTTGCATACAATCAAACATAGATAATATCTTGTATCAAGTATCTACCTCGTTGACACAAAAGTGCTATATTCCTTACCATAAACATATACTCGTCACATATATACTCACTAATAAAAGAATTCTGTTTTCCTACAAACAAGATCTATGCCTCAAGCGTCAATTATGATTTATTTTTTAGTGTGTAAACGCTGTCAAAGCATGATAAATCTAGCTGGTCTGCTTTACTGGTCTCAGGATCATCTGCATATTTCACAATATAAAGAAACAGTCGCTTAATTTGAGGCCATTCTCTCTGATATTAGATAATTATAGCCGGTTTAGATAAGCATGCGCTGATTCCACTTACCGAGATTAATCAAAAGCGTCATAATGTACTGTTATCAATTAAAATGGATTTTTGTACAGCTTTCCAAAACTGAAGTGTACATTATCTATTGCTTAACTTTTGTTGCCCATATTTCATTAAATCCTAGATGCATTTTCCTCACGGTCCTGCGAAAGAACATTTGTACAAAATTATAAATCAATTATCCATCTATCTATCTATCTATCTATCTATATATATATATATATATATATATATATATATATATATATATATATATATATATGTGTGTGTGTGTGTGTGTGTGTGTGTGTGTGTGTGTGTGTGTATTCTAGAACTATATTCTTTAAAAGACGTTATACAAAGAGAAAAATTACTTATCGGGAAACACACTATGTTAGAAATACATCTACCTAATGACGGCACCTTATATACTAAAGCGTTCATCGAAGGAGATAATATGCGAAATCCTACAATTCAAGTTCTTCCATCACAAATCAATTAACAACTGCATGGTTGCCACTCGCAACATGATGACATCAATCGTCGTTTAAGAAAAAAGAAACGGATCTGATTTTGGAGATCACTGTTCAGAAAATGAGACACCTGTAGTTCATGACGAATTGTCCTGAGCCAAAAATTGGTGCAAAGTCCTACGGGGAGGATCTAAGTGATTGTTATGTTCTTTATTTTTTTATTTTTTTTCTCGCCCGGAGGTATTTTCCATGGGTGGGTGCACTTATGCATAAGAGGGTAATAATATTCATTAAACTTTTCTAGAGGTTCAATCAAAATTATCCACATGCTTTTTATAGCTTTTCATATGGTTCAATATTTGCAGAAGCAACTGTGTGTGCGAGACTAATGGCTCATCTCAGTGAAAGGGTTTGGTACTTGCTTGAAGGAGAAATAAAGGAAGCGTTACAAAAATTTAAGACGATTGGTGATAGGATATATAATCCTTGTTTTACTTGATTTAGTTAACCTACAATATTATCGTTATATTATTGTTTCATGGATAAGTTCCGCTAATAGCGAATTTTCTCTAATTTGCGAATGAAGCGTAAAAAAAAAGTATGAAATTGAAAATGATATGAAAACAACGTAAAGGGGGTGAAATCTATGATTTGAAATGATTAAGCACATCCATTTCTGTGACACATATTCACCAAAAACCTTCATTTTTTCATTAATACCTTTTCATCGTGAGAGACTTACTCCAAAGCACGATCCGAATTAAGTAATGTCCGAATATTTTTGGTACGTTGAGAATATAATTGGATGCGAATTTAAATTTAAATTCGAAATTTGGTTCTAATTTCTAATTTCTTCACAGAACAAGAAATTTTCAGAAATCCTCATTCCCATCATAACAGAATAAAAGCTTATATATATATATATATATATACATATATATATATATATATATTATATATGATATATATATATATATATATTATGTATATATATATATATATATGTTGGTGTGTGTGTGTGTGTATGTTTATAATTCACAATCAGTCTGAAATATACTATAAGCCTGTCCACGTGAAGTAAGTTTAAACAGATGCAAATAATTAACAAAAATATTCTAACCTATCACGACGGATTAAAACCTAATAAAAAAATCATAATGAAAATAGTGACGCGCCTGAAAGGATCTATGCTAAAAAGAATATTTCTCTAGGAATGGAAATGAATAACATCAGAATGAGAGGAAAACTCACAGAGCGACGGAATGTGGAAAAAAAAAAAAAACAACGAAAGGGGAAATCTATGTACGATTGATGGAACCAAATAGAAAAAGGACAAAGTCTATGAATATACTTCCGAGCTTATTACAAATTGCAGCAGAAGAGAATCATTACTGAGCGTAAAGGCTTCAGTCCCCAATCATTTCCAGGTCGAAAAGAGCAGCGTAGCTCTTAAGGAATGACTGATGAGTTCGGTCAAAAACTCTTTATAGATAAAAGACAGGTGTATGTTATAGAAAAAAAAAGGGTGAACGGAAGGGCGATAATCAAAGAAAATTGCTTCATTGGCAACTGAAAGTTTAAGTGATGAAAGGGAGCGAGAGGGAATTGATTGATTGATTGGCGATTTAAGCCGTCATGATTTTCTTCTGCTCATTTAAAATAATTCGTGACACCAGAGTCTAATTTCGGAGACATGATGGATTCTGCCCAGGCTCATCTCACGATGCAGGAGATCATATTTGTTTCATACTTCTTTCACAGTGATTCAGAGTGAATTTTATTTTCTATTTATTTTCATAACGTTCCATTCCACTGTGAATTGCGTATTCTATATCTTCTGTCATTCTTTACTTCGTCCACCCATATTACTTCCATTTAATATTAAAAATTGGAGACGAAGCCTCAGTCAGAATCAACATTTACTGTGTACTAGGAATGTTCATCAGCACAGGAGGATTTTATATGAATAAATGTTTTGGTTGTTTTACTCAGCGACATGTGCAAATAATTTTAATTTACGATGTCTCATTCGTGGTCTCTTACTATTGTAAGATTGAAACTTATTTGGACTTTTCGCCGAGTAAAACAAGCAAACCATTTGTTCATACAAAATCCTCCTGTGCTGAACATTCCTAGTGCACAATAAATGTTAGTTCTCACTGTTAATGCTAAATGCAAGTAATAAGGGTGGACGCAATAAAGAGCGATAAAAGAAATGGAAAAGACAATTCATTGTGAAAAATTCTAAAAGAAAAATGAAAGAAATATGATATGGTTGAAGGCAGGATGTGCCTTATACGAGTATGTAGATAGCCTTAAAATGTCCTTAAAATGCAGGGGAAAGGTGCAGTGGGCGTACAAAGGGAGAAAGCAAACACTGTTGGTGAACTTTTCTACGCCCGTGGCTGTAGTACCTGTTGCCATGTTTTTCTTTGCAGCCACCCACACGCACATAACGGTATACATTAAGAACCTGCTTCTCTTAATAGGGAGCAGCACCATGAGCTATCACTTCTCTGGTTTTTAGAAGTCTCTCCGGGATGGCGTTGCTAGGCACACGCCTTCCAACACTGATACTCGAGGGCTTTTACGCCGGCGGTTTCTGGCCTTCTTTGATGGTAACCCATCCAAGACCCAGCGTCTTTTAATTTCGCTGATCGCATGGCCACTGGCAAAGTGCACGAACTACTCTTATTCCTAAAAACCAGAGAAGTTATATTTCTATGGCGCTGCTCCCTATTAAGAGAAACAAGTTCAGAATTTATACTGTTATGTGCATGTGGGTGGCTATAAGGAAAAACACAGCAACAGGTACTACAGCCACGGGCGTAGAAAAGTTCACCAACAGTGTTTGCTTTCTCCCGTTGTACGTCTACTGCACCTTTCCCCCGTATTTTACTAACATTTTCAGGCTATCTGCATACTCTTCTAAAGAACATCTTGCCTTCGGCCCTGTAAATACTTTACGTTCATCTCTCTCTCTTTCCTTACAGGAGAGATCAATATTTTCTCATATACTGACTTCGTTACTGCATCTCCGCAATTTCCTATTTATTATTACTTCACCCTTTATTACGTCACGTATACTATGCCAGCAATAAGTCTCATTAACTTGCATATTTTTCTCTCGTATTCCCTAGTTCCTCGTTGGACGAGTGGTTTTCGCGAAGGTCCGAAGTTCGATTCTCGCTCGGCCGACGATGAATCAAAGTGATTTATTTCTGGTGATAGAAATTACTTTCTGGATATAACGTGGTTCGGATCCCACAATAAGCTGTAGGTCCCGTTGCTAGGTGACCAATTGGTTCCTAGCCACGTAAAAATATCTAATCATTCGGGCCAGCCCTAGGAGATCTGTTAATCAGCTCAGTGGTCTGGTAAAACCAAGATATAGTTAACTTCTCGTATTCCATTTCGCCATCAACACTTCACACTCACAATAAACCCTTTGTAAAATCGAGCTCTGGTTTCCCTCGGCAATTCCTCACTGGATCCCTTTAGCAGTTCTCCTGCAACTCTCCTTAAATCTCTCGTTCTGTCACATTCCCCTTCCCTCATCTCACCATCACACCTGTTTATAACACACTCTCAAGTAACCTTGGTAATTGCAAGGTTCGACTCTTTCACCATGCAAAGAAACAATCATCACTTTATCTTCGCACTCGCATTTGGCTTCTGAAACTTACTTTTGTTCTCATTCACTTTTTAAATTATTAAGTTACTAAAAACTTTAAAACATATACATATGATATTTTATCGTCATAAACTTCCGCGACGTTCCGACACTTGACTCATTTGCTGAACCAAAGATTTAATCAATGCCGGAAGCTCTTATGGATCTGAATGCATAACTAAACCCATGCTCATTAAACGCAATCGTAATAGAGTAGAAGACCGATCCCTCACGCATTGCATCTGCAACAACGTCGTTATCGGCAGCAACGTAATGAGGATAAATAATTGCATCTTAGGTGTCTCGGGGAAGAGACGATTCGCTCGACTAAATGCAGCAGCATCTGCAAGAAGCTGTGCTAAGTCAATTGAAAGTTTAAATCTGTGGCAGTTCGAGGGAAGAGAGGGTGAGGGAAATACGACACGTCTCCCAAAACTTCTAAAGGCTCGTAATGAACCAAATGAACTCACCTCTTACTCTCCATAAAGTCTTACAAACATACTACGTAGTTCCATGAAACAATTATCCATTCGGTTCATTAATTAGGTATCTCACTTCTGAGAGAGAGAGAGAGAGAGCGAGAGAGAGAGAGAGAGGTTGTAGCTAATCTTTCAAAATATCGACGTTGCGATACTGATGATAGCAATGTTCCCAAAATCTGAAGAGTCCTTTTCCTACTTGTGAATAAATGTTTTGTAAGATAGAAGTAATCTTCCACAGCGACAGTCAATTATATCAAGGAGGGGGGAGGGAGAGGAGGAGACTGGTAATTCACTCACTGCATAAATTGATTTGCTTCAGAAACTGTGAACATTAATTAAAGAATCAATTGAAGATGAAACTGACCGAGACCAGATCTATAGCCTAAGAATTTTCATCACGAATAAACATGAGAGAGAGAGAGAGAGAGGAGAGAGAGAGAGAGAGAGAGAGAAGGGGAGAGAGAGAGAGGGAGTCTTTTAAAATCATCAAGCAAACCGTCAGTCTTTTGTCTTAAATTGTTACCAACTGGTTTTTTGCTTACTCGGGGAGTAAGCCTACAAACTACTCTGTTGTTATTGTTGGTGGTGGTGGTGGGGGGTGGGGGGCCGGTTTAGTTAAGGTCTATGGAAAAACCTAAAAAGGTCTTAAAAAGGTGTTTGGCGTTGAATTAAAGATACAGGGAATTTAGGATAGGATAGTTATGATTTATTTATTAGAAGGAAAATGTAAAAAATAAATAATGTGCACTTTAAACAGGTCAGAAAAATTATTTCTAATGACCTATTGTCTATTTATTTTAATTTTCGTTGGTGAAAAAGGCTCTATTTGACCATAGATTTCAACTTATGCGTGAGAGGAAAATCTTGCACGCGTCTCGAGTAAGTTGGAGGTCAGAACACGTCTTGTTTTCTATGTGTATCATCATGATAAAATATTTTCGTTTAAATATTCCTAAAGAATTCTGAAAAGTTCTCAGAAACTGTTGTAATATGAAAGGTAAATCCTTTAACTGTCAAAATAGTTGCATGGTAGGAAGATTCCCAAGTGCTCTTTCTCACCTGTAAACAATTTTCGTCACAATAAAAGTAAATTCAGACATCATCAGTTTGAAAAATAACTTACATAGCGCTTTTGATACCAGATCTGTCGATCAATGTGATTAGAACTTAGACTAAGTGATGGTAATTTAACCAAAATTACACTAATCTAAACCAGCAGCAACCTTATATATCACACTCTGCGACACTACAAGTATTCACACATCACTGAAGTATTCTGATGCAGTCTTTTTATGACAAGTCATTTGGCAGTGTCTTTACGGTCATCATTGCGCAGACCTCACTTTATCCAATATTCATGATAATATCGTTAGAAATAAGGGTTTCTGTTACAAATTATACGAGTATAATTACATTTACCACAATTGTATTTGATTTACATGTTTATTTCTCTATTAATCTTTTCTTACACTAGCGGAAGTAAAAGTTCTAACTATATTCAAAATAATTTATTAACTAATTTATCAATTAACTCAGCCATCAGTATAACTTTTAGATCAGCCCTTACTGACTGCCTATGCATTCATTCAACAGCATATTGTGTTATTTGATACATTCATATACAGAACTGAATTGTTAAATTTAGAACAATTGTTCACGTGTTTAAGGACCATAAAAACTCTGCTATGCTAAACTTTAACACAACGCTCATTATCACCAACGCCATCATCGTTGACATGTCCCAAATAAACTATCAGATCAAAGTTGTTCGTGTGCGCACGGACACTTACATTTTGTGACATTTCCACTGACGCAGAGACAAAACCAGCACCAGGTTATTCCTTATGTATTCCGAAAAGTTTCCGTATCTCGCAAAGTTAAGAATGAAATCGAACTCTTAATATACAAGTAAATCCATAACTAAACCAGAAATGAAGTCAACGCCCCAATCGCAAATATCCCAACTTTCCAAATAATTCATTGGGAATCAATCAATAACTTTCTGGCTTATTTGGTGAGCTTGAAAAGCATATAAATCTGGCTTTCATTTCAGAATCTTTTTGACTCTTATCCTTGGTCCATACTCCATTACTCAGCAAACATTTCTTGAGTCTCCTTCAATGATTTCTTTGAGAGATCCTCATGACGAGAAAACGAGCAGGGCAGACAAACAGACAGAAAGAGTGAATGAATGAATATATTGCATCCATCCAGCTTCACTGGCAGATGCATAGCTATCACATCTGTATCATTCGTACCACGGGGAGAAAAATAAAGCTGGAACTGAAATTGATGAATGAAATCCGAGAGTTTCAACAGAGAGAGTGCGAAATGACTTCCGTCAGATGCAGTGTATTGAATGGAGGTGAATCCCGATAAGTAAATGGCTGGCTGTTAGTGGGTCTCGCCTATCTCTTCCTTTCATCATTCTGCCTTTCATCTGATATTGTTCCTTTGGGTCCCGTGCGAGGATTTTCAAATATGTCTTTGAGATTAGGAACTGAAAGACAGCTTTCAGCAATATCTATTTCATGCACAAAACGAAAATGTTCCAATCGAACTTTAAGGTTTTATCACAAGAGAGAATTCTTCATATTCTCCTGAGAATTTTACAAAACATTCAAAGAGGTCCACTGTCTTCATACTGCATACTTTCCAACTCTCTCTCTCTCTCTCTCCCTCTCTTTATGAATGCCCGCTTGGATCAAGAACCAGGACATGTCGCAATGGGGACAAAAGCTGTGGCATGGCAGATAGTGATTTCCCTAGATTGTATATAAAAATTAATATCTTCCGTCTAATAATAAATGATTCACACTTGAATACTGCCTCAAGAGGAAAAATTATGTAATGGAGTTTTATTTAGAAATAATTCAGAATTTTCACTTTTTATTCTTCTCTTTTCTTGCATGAAAGGATACGTTGGAAAGTTTGTTGGGAATCGTAAACATGTCAAATTAGCCGAAGCGTTCGATTTATAAGACACAAAAATAAAATA
This sequence comes from Macrobrachium nipponense, assembly GCF_015104395.2. Taxonomy (NCBI): domain Eukaryota; kingdom Metazoa; phylum Arthropoda; class Malacostraca; order Decapoda; family Palaemonidae; genus Macrobrachium; species Macrobrachium nipponense. Next base: position 20,819,318 of record NC_087201.1, on the reverse strand, counting down.
AAATAACAAGGATCAAATTTACCATCAAGTAAGACTAAGCCATAACGTGAGACCCGATGTTCATTCTACAGGTGTTTGTTGTTTGTCAATTTGCAGCACTTGCAGTGAAGCTTTCGTAAGCAGCTCTTTGAAATGAGGGGAAATCAGACCCAGGGAAGACTTCAGAAATTACCACGAGCTAGAAGCTTACCTAATCAGAGATAGCATAAAACAAATTTTCATTAGTAAGTCAGTTTTCAACTTTAATTGTTTTACAGTTACGTTTTCTTATGGTAAAGAACTTCCTTAAGAATAACAGGCTCTTGAAATCTAATATCGAAAGTCAATTATGAGCAGTTATGAAAGTTCATTTCCTCATTTTGTTGCGTAGTGTATTAGTTAATATAAGTATAATTATATATATTATATATATATCTATGATTATTTATAATCTATATAATATATATAAATATATAATCTATATATATCTTATATCTATATTATTAGATCTATATATCTATGTGTATATATATATATATATATATATATATATATATATATATATATATATATATATAACTCTATGTGTATATATATATATATATATATATATATTATATATATATATATAATATATATATATATATATATATATATATGAAGAAGCCAGGTACTATGTCGTACCTCTAAGTAAATGGGGATACAATCCACAATGAAGTAAATTCCTCTGGTAATTTAAAATCTATTCTGGAAAGAACGAGGGCTCAACCGCCTGATCATTCATAATATGAACTAGCTGTTACCTAACCGTTGTTTTTTTCAAATGTTTGTGCTCTTGCTTGTTAGTTCCTTGAGGTGACATATCACACTTTAGTGAACAAGACCACAGTTGATGGTCGAAAGCTCTAATCCTTTACAAGAACTATATATTTTAAATTACAAAGAGGAATTTACTTCATTGTGGATTGTATCCCCATATATATATATATATACAGGCAGTCCACGGGTTACGACAGGTTCGGCTTACGACATTCCGAGGTTAAGGCGCTTTTCAATTACATTCATCAGAAATTATTTCCAGGGTTACGACACCTACAACGCTCATTTCGCAGAAGAAATATGACACCAAAAATGCAAAATAATCAATATTTGAAGGTTTTTTTATGCAAAATGCAAAAAGAATGCAGTTTACATAGTTTTCAATGCACCCAAAGCATTAAAAGTAAGGTCTTCTTAGCATTTTTGGTGATGTTCCGGCTTACGACGATTTTCGGGTTACAACGTGTCTCAAGAACGGAACCCCTGTCGTAACCGGGGACTGCCTGTATAATATATATATATATATATATATATATATATATATATATATATATATATATATATATATATATATATATATATATATATATATATATAAATAAGTGTGTGTGTGTGTGGGTGAGTGTGCATATGCTATGCATACTGAAGTATGGGTTAATTTAACAATATTTATAGGGAATAATCACCACGTTTCATTTTTTATTTCCTCTTCTATAATTTTGTTGCCACTACTCTCCCATTACTTTCTGTGTGTCTAAACATCATTCACAGGTTATCTAATTCACTTACCAAGTTATTCACTATTATAGGCTAGTTATGTTTTTTTTTCTTTACACAAAGTAGGACGATGTAAGGCTACAACGTTGTCAGTTCATCCTTGTGAGAAAGAATTGAAGCACACAGAAGGGATAAAGTTGTACATTGGATTGCTGATGGGTGATTGGTTTTGACACAGGTGTCGAGCACAGGTCCTTGCCTTAAAGCGACCTGTAAGATGTGAAAGCTCTCAGGATTCCTCTTGTGGACCTGTGGACTGTGTTCCGAACCAACTGTGATTGATTTCTGATATGCTATTAGGGGTAATTCTGTAGCATTGCCAGATGAACAAGTGACTGTATTGACCTTATCAGGATTGCTTCTGGTGATCTGTCGCCTCGAATCACTGTGGCGATATAACATTTTGTTTCTATTCATGGTCGATGGCTGAAGAAGAGACTGAAATCACTCTGGGTAGTTGCAGCCATTACAGTTCTTCTGAAAGTAGTGAGCAAAGGGTTTAAATCATGGAATTTGTAATGCCTATAAGATGTCTATGTACTAGCTGTGGGTTGAAGGTGTCAATAAGCTAGATCTCAAGTTGGAATAATGCCATCGAAATAACCATTGTGCTTCCTGATAACACCTTGAAAGTGGAATGAAATGTAAATGAAGAGGGATGTTTTAGTCATGCTGATATATGGGCTGGATTATGGGCAACTGGATTTGTGAATGTCTGTCTTCTTCAAGGGATTACGAAAAGATAGTAGATCATTTATATCTCATTTGGGCTCTTGCTACCTATGACAAATATAATGTCGCACTAGATGATGCCTCTAAAGACCTGCTCTCCTTGATATTTGGGCCTCATGTGCGCTTCATCATAGATTTTTCATCTATGACGCAATATCATGGAAGGAACCGAGGCCTACAAATTGTGCCAAGTGTTGAGGGTATTCATGATTTGTATATCAATGTTATACTTGAGTAGCTGTTGTTAACTAGGTCTTGCCCTGTGCAGCTGAATTCCTGATGGACACTGCTCATCCTTGTGCCTTTCTCGATGGTGAGGACGTCGACTAATGGAAGCTTCAACTCTGTGCTGCTTCAAGCGCACATTCGCTTCTTGAACATTCTGTGAAGATGGTTGATGTTGCCTCGGTGTCCTTAGGATATAGGATGTGCGAGGTAGGTTTCGGTATGAGGAAGAAAATGCATTTTTCAGCTATGCCCATCTAAACTAGTGGAAAGGACGTCCCATTGCTTCACCTTCCATGTGTGGATGCATATGTTCAAAAGTGATCTGAAGGCATCTTCAGGAATAGTGAATTTAATGGTCATATCGTCCAAACTGAAACTTAGATCAGGTCCTTCGATCTACATAGAGTTCACTGAGATTACAGATACGGCTCCAAATGACAGATACCTAGGAATTCTTGTGGTAATGCTCATTTTCGGCCTAAACTCTTCTTCCACCGTCACTCAAAAGACATTTCCCCCGCCTATTAATATCGTGAGGCCAGATCCACAAGGATTCAAAATCTTGATGACCCACACGAGATACACATCCAGTCAGTCAACAACAAATATCATGATGGTGTCAAAAAGACCATTTGTCCATTTGGCAACACCACATAAATACTTCCAAGGCCTGTCAGTAATTCATTCTGCTATGTATCTTCTTTGTGTTCATATCTTTCTGCATAAGGATGATACATTGAAGCTATTTGTAACCTGATTTACAGGACGTTGGTGTAAGTAAAAACAAGGCGCGATCCGACCTCCAGCTTACTCGGGCCACTAAAATCTAGTTAAACAGAGCATTGTTTCACCAAAGAACATTAAAATAAATACGCTATACTTCATTAGAAATATTTTTATGTACTGTTTAACACGCACATTATTTATTTTCTTAAGTTTCATTCTAATAAATATATCATAAATATCCCATCCTAAAATTCTTTTATTTTTAACTCAACGCGAAACACCTTTTCAGACATTTTTTAGGCTCCTCCATAGACCTTTTCCGTCCCCCAACAGGAACAACAACAACAGCAGCAACAACAACAAAGTATTGTAGGCTTGCTCCTCGAGTTAACGATAAACACCTGACGGTGTTCGCGCACTCCCTGATTTTCCTGATTAGATAAATATAAGTCAGCTCCTAAATTATAAATGTTGCACAGAAAAAGATTTATAACATGACGTGCAGCATTATTTCCGATGAAACCTTTTTCAAGAATGTGTCACTCTCCAAAATATTGTCATGGTTTATTAATATCAAATTTCAGCTTTAAAAGAAAGGTAAAAAATGATGATTTCTGCCTATTGCAAGAACATATTTTAATCCATTTTAGTGTGCAAAAAACTTCTGCATAAACTCACATTTCTCTCTTTGCTCCTAAAAGAAATAAGGACCCATAAAAACAAGCCTTGCTAGAGCCCAGACAGAGCATGAGCGAACAAAGAAATAAATGATTAACCATGACGCATCCAACAAACAACTATGCATGTGGAAGTCGTGCTTGCCTATTTTGCATCTATGTGATACAAGCCAAGGACCTTTGTAGATAACAACACATTCTAAGGTTGAATTTAAAAAGCAGCTACTACAAGGAGACTTTGATCTCTATCTCAGCTTTCTGTTGAATGCAAAATAAAACCACTTAGATCACCCGTGGGGCAAGACGGTGTTTTTTGGTTTACTTGTTTAATCTCAAGACAAATAATCAAATAATCCCAGACGCTCGTAAACGCTGCAGTTGAATCGATTGATTGTATGCTAATGCGCCTTGTATCATCAAGGAAGACGCCTGCCAAGTAAGGCGAGAGAGTCGTGAATCTGATATCGGATAAAAGGAAACCTGACATATTATATCAACTGCTCATTCTTGGCCCTCTTAGGTCTTGTAAGTGACGGATAATGCAGGTCGTATTTCATCGCCATATCATCTGTTTGTTGGTCTTGCATTTTGTTCTATTGATGTGATGAATTACTTCTCTTCGGCATCGTGTTCCTGATTTTAAAATAGACGAACAGTTAATAAACGGAAAGAGAGGCAGAAACGTATCTGTAGATCTCCATATGATATTCAATATTATGCTGACTTTCTTAAACAAAAACTATTTCATCACCATCACAAGTTCCTAACAACGTCTGCAATGACAAAGGAAGACTCGACAATATAGGTTACAATTTTAAACTGTTCAGACAATTTATTAGAATAATAATTTAAAAAAGGCATGATCCGACTTCCAGCCTACTCTGGGCGTGTGCAAGATTTTCCCTTTACACATAAGTTGCAAACATTATATTCCTAACGTTTAACGCAAATTAAAACGTGCTAAAATCTGCAGTCAAATAGCGCTTTGTTTCACCAACGAAAATTAAAATAAATACGCTGTTTTATTAGAAATAATTTTCTGTACTGTGTAACATGCAAATTATTTATTTTTTTACATTTTCATTCTAAGAAATAAATCATTAGTATCCTCTCCCAAATTTGCTGTATCTTTAACTGAATGCAAAACACCTTTTTCAGACCCTTTTAGGATCTTCCACAGACCTTTCTTAACCCCCAAAACAACAACAAAGTAGTTTGTAGGCTGACTCACCGAGCAACAGAAAATCAGATTTTTTCTTATGACAAGAATGTTTGGGTTGAATTACTGAAGAACTGTGTATGGAGTTGAAAATCTGTGTAGAAAAATAGGTTTTATATTTTTAGCTTTGGATACTTTGGGATGTTTAGAAACGATTGCTAAATTTTCTATTAGTTGTCGTGGGATCACAGTTTTATGTTACCATCCAGATTGAATCTGATTGTGAATGAATTATGGAGGAAGGAGAATTTTTAATTCATTAGGTTGGACGTTGGTGACTTGCATACCTTCAAGCACAGCTTAAATTTTACAAGAGAATTCTTAATCACTTGAGTGTTTTGGGAATAATTATCTGGACAGTAGTTATTAAATCTTTGTTTTTGGTTAAGAAACTCATGAAATTTTTGCATTTATTATCCACCTAATTGTTTTGAGGCTTCTCCATAATGTAACTGGAATTTGTGTAACTGAATCCTGCAAGGGTCATTTAATAGGAGATTTGACTTCTCACAACCTATGCGTTATTATTTTTTTTACTAAATTTGTAAATGAAGTGGCGGTGTGCTAACAGTAAACGTCATCACATTCAGCTTTTTCTGTCATAAATTATTCCTTCTGCTGAATCGATTTTTAAAACCGTTCATTTAGTATAAGAGAAAACTTGAAAGTTAGATATTATTTGGTATTTGGAGTCCTCAAGTTACTAGTAAGCAAAACTTTTCGTCTTGTTGACAAACTGGCTGGAAAATTCTCCCAAATAGGAAGCAGGTGATGTGGACATTCACAGAGCTAAAGTATGTTCTAATGTGGAAATCAAATTCAAATTAAAGTTCCAGGTTATGTTATCGAATAAGCTCTTTTAAGGTAATGCGATTGCTCGGTTCCTATACAACGGCTTACCGTGAAAAGACTGTGCATACGAGAAATGAAAAAAATGATATAGATTCCATACGTAATGGAATCTATATCATTTTACTGATCGAGTAAATCAGCCAAATCAAGAGTTACGCTGCTAACATAATATATCTCTTTAAAAATGAATGATAAAATATCCATATGAGCTATCGACCAACATCCATTTTCTCATATATCTTCGTCAAGACATTGTAACATTTTCCTGGTATTATTACCATATCTGATTTGTAATAATAATAATAATAATAATAATAATAATAATAATAATAATAATAATAATAATAATACCCCCAATAGCGAAAATGTAAGTTCAGTTGGAACGGTTCCATCACAAGCGCGGCTGAGCGGTGAATGCAGAATGAGTGGGGCAATAAATCGATATGAATTATTTTTCATGCGTCCAGGATGCGTGTCTCTAATTAGTTTGGAACCTGTTTTTAATTCCATATGACCGTTTTCTCTCCTGTTCCTCTACGGAGAGCGGATACTTAGTTTAATTTTGTCTTCATGAGTAGTACTATTACGTTATCTTTCTTTAACTTTATTCCCAAAATTTCTTATATACATAGAAACATAGACATATCTCTGTAACTCATTATATCTTATTCTATATTGTTTATCTATATAGATGTTTGGCATTATGCCAAGCACTGGGGCAACTAAGGCCATTCAGCGCTGAAACGGAAATTGACAGTAAAAGGTTTGAAAGGTGCTACAGGAGGAAAACCTCAAGCAGTTGCACTATGAAACAATTGTTAGGTGGGCAGTAAGATGGAAGAAAGAGGATATGAACGGAAGTACAGCAAAAGGGACGGAAAGTAGCTGCAGCTAGGGGCGGAGGGGACGCTGCAAAGACCTTAAGTAATGCCTACATTGCGCCGAATGAGGTTCACTGACGGCACTACCCCGCTACGATGATCTTATTCTATTTACTCTATAAATGTTTTGTCATTTCCGATTCATCACCTGAATATTGTACCTCTCGGGACATGACCTTTGGATCATACAGACGTTTCTGAGCTGAGGAGTCTGTGAGACTTCGTCCATTGTTATCTTCCTAAGTTTATAATTATTTTTTTAAATAACAGATTGCTTCCTTACTGATTGGTGTATATCTAACAACTAATAAGGTTTCTCTTTGAATATTTAAGTACATTTCCTCCTCAGTTATAAGAACAAAGCGATGTTTTTCCGTCCAGATACACACACA
>NC_087201.1:20790662-20811536 GCF_015104395.2 Macrobrachium nipponense | reverse complement strand
TGCTTGTCATAGCAAAGTGCTCATTAAACCATCTATCTTGCCGCCGGGGAATGTGAGTAGAAATGAGAAATGAGTGCGGGCTTATCTTGGCCCCTCTTTAGGGGAAATAGATGTTAGTTTTCCTTAATTACTTGTATCAGTAAATTGGTCCGATGAGAAATCATTAGTGTCTGTAGCAGTGGGTGTTTTTTTTTTAACTCTTCTCTATTTTATTCAAGTAACGGTTGTAAGAAAGCTAGATTGCCCTAGTAATGCTGATTATTATAGTAAAAAAAAAGTGTTCTGGCTAGAAGAAACAAAGAAAACATGGAATACATTGCACACAATTTTCATAAATTAGCTCTTAGTAATTGGCTTTCGTCCTATTGAACATCGCCAGGAAGATTTTCTCTCTCACGTTCCTTCGTCTTTTTTTCTTCTCTTAGAAGACCATGGAAGAAACTGACGTACATTTCATGGAAGAGGTAATTCCCGATCCTTTTGCAATTAAACACTCGTAATTCCTCATTTTTCAGATGAAAAATTAATGCAGAATTCAGTCACTTGTGGCCTATCCCATCCCTGAAGAGCAAACTAGAAACGTTATCTCTATGAAATATAGTGCATTTATTTAATTGTCATTCGTGAAACAAGGCTCTATTTGGAACTTTTGCATCAAAATTGACAACAGACTCGAAAAGAGTAAAAAATAAAAATAAAAACCAGATGCTCAGGATCAAAATAATAAAAAAAAGCCCAAGATCAAAATGAACCTTAGCAATCTAAGAGAATGATTAAATTTGGAAAATTTCAGTGGCGGACACCAGGAGCACGACCCAATATTGCCGTGGTGACGAGATCTCCCAAAGAAGCTCAAAAATCTAAGTTTTTTTTGCAAAGCGTCATAAAAACTCAGAGTAAAGCCGAAGGGAAGATGTGGACGCAGAATTCCTCCCCAGATATATGGGATGTAAAGAACCTGAGTTGTCTTTGAGTGTACAAAAGGGGCTATGGAAAAAAAGTAAATAGAGGAAACTAGGTAAAATTGGGAGGAGGTTGAAAAAAAAGAAAAGAATGAGTGATTGAAGGTGGATCATAGTAGAGGATGGGGAGAAAAACGAGTAATGTTTTAAAGAAGAAGAACGGAAGAGGGAGGCAGATGATCGGATAAAGAAGAGAATTAGAGAACTTGAGAGATATATGGCTGGAAGTGACGAACAAAGGAAGGACGTTGAAGGGATGTAAATGGGAAAAAGCGACTAAAAAAAGTAAAAAAGATGATGAAATAAGAGAGAAGAAAGACAAGATGCAGGTACTGGTTGAGATGGTCAGGAGTTGCAAGGGAAAAAAGGGAAGAGAGAAAATGAAAGAGGAATTTAATGTGAAAAGTTAAATTTATTAATCTTACTTCTTCTTGAGGTAACGGTGGATTAATTCTCTCTCTCTCTCTCTCTCTCTCTCTCTCTCTCGCTCTCTCTCTCTCTCTCTCTCTCTCTCCTCTCAAGTTTATTACGCATATTTCATTATCTATTAATGCACATCCGAATACAATGTGTTGATGTTTTTCAAAATATATCATCTTGAAAACCATTGTTGCTGAACATTTATTTCTCATGACTGACATATGATATGGTTACTGTTAATAGGATGACGCGTCACTCAGCAGATTTTTTTACATTTCCCTTGTGTCCTCTTATCGTTCTTCCTACGATAGCAAGCCTTTAATTGCAAACTCAGGGACTCTAGAATCGAGAGAGAGAGAGAGAGAGAGAGAGAGAGAGAGAGAAGAGAGAGAGAGAGAGAGAATGATTTCCATCTCCATTCCCGACCCTCTTGTTCATTCGTATTACGAACGAGTGGTCAGAAACCCTCGCTTTTCATTACCTGCTCATTACGCTGGAGTAATAGTGTTCTTTCCTCTGACTTCCTTGATGTGTTCATCCTGGTTTCCCAACCACAACCAAGTCTCTTCCAGCGTGTAATCTGCTACCGCCACAAAAGTCCTAGGAGTGGTTTTAGGAGGTGAATGATTCTGGGGTGTTATCTCTGTTGTCCTTTCTGTTTGATTTGATAAAGGGAGATTAGAGATGTCCTTCTGATACCATAACTTTGTAGAAAGCAATAGGGAGCCGGATTCAGGGAACTTGAATGATATAATGTAATATGTGAGATTCGCAGAATGTGTGTTGTAGGAGCTTATATATATATATATATATATATTCTATATATATATATATATATATATATATATATATATAGATATGATATATATATATATATATATATATATATATATATATATATTAATATATATATATATATTATATATATATATATATAAGCTACTACACACACAGTCTGCGAATCTCACATATTACATTATATCATTCAAGTTCCCTGAATCCGGCTCCCTATTGTTTTCTACAAAGTTATGGTATCAGAAGGACATCTCAGAATCTCCCTTTATCAAATCAAACAGAAAGGACAACAGACATAATCCCCAGAATCATTCACCTCCTGAAACCACTCCTAGGACTTTTGTGGCGGTAGCAGATTAAGCACTGGAAGAGACTTGGTTGTGGTTGGGAAACCAGGATGAACACATCAAGGAAGTCAGAGGAAAAGAACTCAAATATATACTATTTAATACATGAGGATACTTTCCGCCTGTTGCAGCCTCTTTGTTTTGTATTATCTACATATGAAATTCGCATTTTGAGTATTTTTACGGTTATTAAAGGTGAAATATCAAGTGATAAAATATCCCCTTTTGTACTGTTTTCTATGTTTCGTAATAATACTTAAGAAGCACTGAACTTGTAAAAAAAAAAGGTGCAATAAATCAAGAAAAGCAAATAAAAAAATATTGTAACACGTGCATGTGTTTGTACGCGCTCAAATAGATGGCGTCGCAAACTTCCTGGCATTCTAGTTTCGTACTTTCATGTTAATGATACAGTCATTCATATTTCATTAAGAGATATGTAAAGTACTGAGAGAGAGATGAGAGAGAGAGAGGAAGAGAGAGACGAGAGAGAGAGAGAATGGGGAATGTTTCACATGATTAAACAAACGTAGGATTTTACATTAACATAAAGTATGCTAGTTTACTTCGTGACACCCGTTTCATATTCATGTACACAAATAAGAATAATTCCATTAATACATTCGTTTCTTTTAACAAGTAAAACATTATTTTCCATATTCTGAGAATATAAACATATCAATGGCAGGACGATCATATAAGCTTTTTGAAAATGTCGTTTTAGATTTAGCTGACCTTATGCCCTCCAGCACGGGCTCTTGCTCATAGATCAGCCAGTAAGTTTTGAAAGAAACAATATCGTGCCGACTTTGTTAGTCCGTCCGCACTTTTTTTCTGGCCGCCGTTCAGATCTTAAAAACTACTGAGGCTAGAGGGCTGCAAATTGGTATGTGGATCATACACTCTCCAACCATCAAATATACAAGATTGCAGTCACGTAGCCATGAAAGTTTTGATTTTACTTAAGGTTAAACTTAACCATAATCGTGCGTCTGGTAACGCTATATGGCAGGCCACTTCATGGCCGGGCGGAAAGCTTCATGGGCCGTGGCTCATACAGAAAACTCGATTGCGTTGAAGAAATCTCGGCGCCTTTTTACTGTTTTTTTTTTTTTTTTATTCCCGACGGAAATGTCTCGAGATTACAGAGCAGAAGGGTCCATGGAAAAATCAGTTCGAAATAAGAAAAAGAACAGAATGCAGATAATCAACATTCTACTAATTTTCGATAAACTTCGCCTCCGGGAATGGGCTCGTGAAGTTTTCTGACTCTTACAACTTTACAATTCAACCTGATAATTTGCTTTTATTTGTAAGTAATCTCGTGTAAAGAAATTAACGCCCAATGTTTTCTCTCTGCCTGGCAGGAGATTAGGGTGCTTTCATCGAAATATATACAATATCTCTTATCACATTACGAAGAAAATGTTAAATGTTCAGTCATTCAGTAACGCACTGAATCAACGTCGTCGACGCTACTACAAAAAATGTTAGTTTTTGTTTTTAAGTAAAACGCACCGAAGGTCCAAATAGATTCAGGTCAAACATTAGGAAATGCGCGGGCGAGCATCACGCGCGGAACCTTATGGTGAGCAGGAAGGAGTGGCCGATAAAGGCCCTTAAATCTACCTTTTAACGAAGCATACTAAATCACTAAATAAAGCCAAGGGGCCGACGTGGATGCAGAATTCCTTTATAAGGCAGGCAAGAAGATGAAGAGAGACGAGTTATTTGATACTGAAAAAAGTAAACATACGAACAATGAGGAGGCAAAGAATGACGCAGGAAAAAACTCGGGAAGAGAGATGAGAGTGGGGGCCAAAAAGGAAGGGATGGACAGGAAGGAGATGGTACAAAATATGGAGGAAGGAAAAAGGACGTAGTACGGAAAAGATGAGTGAGGTAAAGAAGAAAAAAAGAAATAAAAAGCCAAAAGATGAGATGAAAGACGAAATGTGAGAGAGAAAAAGCCGGGAATGGAAGACGAGGAGAAGGAAAGAGATGACAGATAAAGAAGCGAGGAAGTATACAAGGCGAAAGAGAGGAGAGGAATGGAATCGAGAAATAAAACGAAGAAGAGAAGAGAAAAGAAAACGAGATGATTTTTCTTTGATTGAATTTAGAATCAAACGTGAGATGGAATGATTGATAGATAACATCGACGTCAAATCCCTAAACTATTTTTGTTTGTGTTTACTTAGGGACGAAAATATGTTTCCCCTCTGAAAGGAAGGTTTGCTTTTGTTTAATGGTACCAGTTGTCTTTTTTATCTTCCGGACTGATCTGGTTAACGATTATGCACCTGTTGTAACGAGTTTAATTATAAGGAGTTGGTAAATGTGAAATAACCACTTCTTAAATATTTACGCTTTATAATTATTTATTCAATATCACATACACACACTCACACACACACACACACACACACACACACACACACACACATATATATAGTATATATCTTATATATATATATATATATCTATATTATATATATTATATATATATATATATATGTATATAATATATATCAGATATATAGTTATTAATATGATATACTATTATAATCATCATATACTATATATAATACTATAACAACATATATATCATATAAGTATATACTATAATATATATATATATAAGCACTGATCATAAGTTAACAACCCGTGAAGATTGTATATCATGAGCAAGGAAAACAAAAAATGAAGGCAGCAGACCTAGCGCTTTAGTGTATTCTTCATACACCTCATCAGGCTACAATATATGAAGAATGAAAAAGCTTCGAAATATCAAAGATAACATACAAAAAAAAAAAAAAAAAAAAAAAATAGAATTGTGATGAAATATATTGGTCAACGTGGCAAACTATTGGCAAGTATATTTTGTTAAGTGTAGGAAGTACATCGAGTTCCCTGTTTCTACATACGAATAATTTTAATCAAGCAATTAATTGGAAAAAATTAACGGAAATTTTATTTTGTATTTGTAGAGATATTATTAAAAGAAACATTATAGAATCTTGTATAATAAATATAAGTCAAGTAGTGTTTTAATATTAACACCGGACTATAACTAGATAACTGGCTTACGAAACGTATTCTTGACAACTTCGTAACTATGTAATTGACTGCTTAGTAGTTCCATTTCCGTTTGTAGTAGTTGTCCTATAAGTGTAATTCTGGGCTGTGGACCATTTCCTTCTTGACTAGGCTGTTTGATTTGTTTTGTATTTTACTTTTTCGTTTTTTATGTTTATGTTTGATTATTTCGAGGCAGTTTTCATTCTTTTATATATTGTACCCTGATGAGGTGTATCAAGATATATATATATGATATATATATATATATATATATATCATATATATATATATATATATATATATATATATATATATATATTATACGTAAATAGCCACATGAAAGGTGAAGAATCAAAGACCAGGTACCAAGCGCTTTCGTGATTGCGTACACTTCTTCGGGGTCAAAGTAAAATAAATAAATAGAAACATAAACAAGAAACTTTCACAGAACAAAGATCAAAGCCATTAACAAGCAAATTATCATTACAAAGTGTAACCTTACCGTATATGTATGGTCTTATTGAAACTCACAAGTTTGGTAATCCCTGTCCGCCCAATAATCAGTTCGGTTGGTAGTGTTTCATATAAACTGTCTAAATGGTTAGTTAGGATTCTTATGCCTATTGTCGGAAACTATCTAAATCACATATAAGAATAAAAAATACCGATTTTGTTGAAAAATCAGTAATGCTCACGTAATTACGACTTTAAAATGATCAGTTTTGATGTTACCTCTTTATTTACCGATGTTCCAGTTGGGATGATTTGTTGAACTTTTTAGCTGACGAATTAACAAAGCATATTTTACCTTTGGCTTCTGACAAAATTTTAGAATTGATAAAATTATGCGTTAAAGATTGCAAGTTTCGTTTTTAACAGAAAATTATTACCATCAAAAGTTTGGAATGGCTATGGGAAATCCCCTTTCCCCAGTACTAGCAACCTGTATATGGAATTTTTTGAAGTAAAAATATTACCTGGTATTTTGCCTAAAGGGGTTCTTTGGTTTCGATATGTTGATGACATATTCTGTGTTTTGGCCCATGAACGAAAATTTGAACATATTTTTAGAAAAGTTAAATAATTTGGTACCTTCTATTAAATTCACCGTTGAAGAAGAAAATAATTGTTCATTACCGTTTTTAGAGGTTTTGCTTCATAGAAGGGATAGAAGCTTTGTGTTTGATGTTTACAGGAAACCTACCAATGTCTGTTTCATATATCCACTATTATTCAGACCACCCTGTTAATGTAAAACTCTCAGTTTTTTTGTAGCATGTTTTTAAGGGCACTACGTATATGCAGTCCGGAATTCCTAGACTCCGAGAATTGTAAAATTTATGACGTAGGAAATAGGTTAAAATACCCAAAGTTTTTAATTGACAAATCTTTGCAGAAAGCAAGAAGTATTTTTTATTCCATTAACAATAGGGAGCCTTTTGTTTTGAGAGAAAATATCTTAACACTGCCATATAATGTCAATCTTTCTTTTATTCAGAATTACTGAAAACTTTCAAGATAAATGTGGTATATAAAAAACTTCAGGAACACTTCAAAATATCATTGTGCGTAATTCCCCAAAACAAACTAGTGGCTGCATTTACACGATTCCTTGTGCTGGCTGTAATTACAACTACCTTGGTCAAACTGGTAAAGAACTAGATTACCGTCTAAAACAACAACCGTTACGCAGTTAGAACAGGTCAATCGACGAGGTGCTTTATATGTACACATGAATGATTTTAACCATAGTATAGACTGGAAAAATGCATCTGAAGTAATATTTTTGTAACCATATTGTAAAAAGAAACATAATTGAATCTGCTTTATTAAGCATTTTAACGATCAACTGAATGCAATCTGAGTTCAGGTCTTTTTAAATTAGATAGTTACCTTGTTTATAATATTGTAGGGAATACAATGTAAACTTTTAGCAACAGCCTGTTATACTAACTGCAGTTTCAGTTCTTAAAGCACTTTTTAAAGTATTCTTACTTGTTGGTAGTGACAATTTGTAATGATAATTTGCTTGTTAATGGCTTTGAATCTTTGTTCTGTGAAAGTTTTCTTGTTTATGTTTCTATTTATTTATTTTACTTTGTACACGAAAGCGCTTGGTACCTGGTCTTTGATTCTTCACCTTTCATGTGGCTATTTACGTACATATTTGTCACGTGCTGTTTGGTGACTTATTGCTGATATATATATATATATATATATATATATATATATATATATATATATATATATATATATATATATATACTATATATATATATATATATATATATTCGCAATGGCCTTTCGAAACCAACAATGCTGTCTGATGACAACATTGTTTTTGAGATATAATATACCAGAAAATCAGAGGAGCGCCTCTATCGGGTTTTGGATCCATAGTGGGGTCACGTGTTTGTGTGTGTGTGTGTGTGTGTGTATCTGGACGGAAAAACATCGCTTTGTTCTTATAACTGAGGAGGAAATGTACACTAAATATTCAAAGAGAAACCTTATTAGTTGTTAGATATACACCAATCAGTAAGGAAGCAATCTGTTATTTTACAAAAATAAATTATAAACCTAGGAAGATAACAATGGACGAAGTCTCACAGACTCCTCAGCTCAGAAACGTCTGTATGATCCAAAGGTCATGTCCCGAGAGGTACAATATTCAGGTGATGAATCGGAAATGACAAAACATTTATAGAGTAAATAGAATAAGATCATCGTAGCGGGTAGTGCCGTCAGTGAACCTCATTCGGCGCAATGTAGGCATTACTTAAGGTTCTTTGCAGCGTCCCTTCGGCCCCTAGCTGCAGCTACTTTCAGTCCTTTTGCTGTACTTCCGTTCATATCCTCTTTCTTCCATCTTACTGCCCACCTAACAATTGTTTCATAGTGCAACTGCTTGAGGTTTTCCTCCTGTAGCACCTTTCAAACCTTTTAACTGTCAATTTCCGTTTCAGCCCCTGAATGGCCTTAGTTGCCCCAGTGCTTGGCATAATGCCAAACATGCTATATAGATAAACAATATAGAATAAGATATAATGAGTTTACAGAGATATGTCTATGTTTCTATGTATATAAGAAATTTTGGGAATAAAGTTAAAGAAAGATAACGTAATAGTACTACTCATGAAGACAAAATTAAACTAAGTATCCGCTCTCCGTAGAGGAACAGGAGAGAAAACGGTCATATGGAATTAAAAACAGGTTCCAAACTAATTAGAGACACGCATCCTGGACGCATGAAAAATAATTCATATCGATTTATTGCCCCACTCATTCTGCATTCACCGCTCAGCCGCGCTTGTGATGGAACCGTTCCAACTGAACTTACATTTTCGCTATTGGGGGTATTATTATTATTATTATTATTATTATTATTATTATTATTATTATTATTATTACAAATCAGTTATGGTAATAATACCAGGAAAATGTTACAATGTCTTGACGAAGATATATGAGAAAATGGATGTTGGTCGATAGCTCATATGGATATTTTATGATTCATTTTTAAAGAGATATATTATGTTAGCAGCGTAACTCTTGATTTGGCTGATTTACTCGATCAGTAAAATGATATAGAATTCCATTACGTATGGAATCTATATCATTTTACATTTCTCGTATGCACAATCTTTTTCACGGTAAGCCGTTGTATAGGAACCGAGCAATCGCATTACCTTAAAATAGCTTATTCGATAGCGTTACCTGGAACTTTATTTTGAATTTGATTTCCACATTAGAACATACTTTAGCTCTGTGAATGTCCACATCACCTGCTTCCTATTAGGGAGAATTTTCCAGCCAGTTTGTCAACAAGACGAAAAGTTTTGCTTACTAGTAACTTGAGGACTCCAAATACCAAATAATATCTAACTTTCAAGTCTTCTCTTATACTAAATGAAGGAATAATTTATGACAGAAAAAGCTGAATGTGATGACGTTTACTGTTAGCACACCGCCACTTCATTTACAAATTTAGTAAAAAATAATAACGCATAGGTTGTGAGAAGTCAAATCTCCCATTAAATGACCCTTGCAGGATTCAGTTACACAAATTCCAGTTACATTATGGAGAAGCCTCAAAACAATTATGTGGATAATAAATGTGAAAATTTCAGGAGTTCCTTATCCAAAAACAAATATTTAATCACTTCTGTCCAGAGAATTATTCACAAAATACTCAAGTGATTGAGAATTCTCTTGTAAAATATAAGTTGTGATCATTTAAGGTATGCAAGTCACCAGCGTCCAACATAATGAATTGAAAATTCTCCCTCCTCCATGATTCATTCGCGATCAGATTCAATCTGGATGGCAACATAAAATTGTGATCCCACGACAACTTACAGAAAGTTCAGCAATCGTTTCTAAACATCCCAAAGTATCCGAAGCTAAAAATATAAAACCTATTTCTCCACACAGATTTTCAACTCCATACACAGTTCTTCAGTAATTCAACCCAAACATTCTTGGCATGAGAAAAAATTGTTTTCTCTTGCTCGGTGAGTCAGCCTACAAACTATTTGTCGTTGTTGTTGGGGGCAGGAAAGGTCTATGGGAGAGCCTAATGACGTCTGAAAAAGATGTTTCGCATTCAGTTAAAGATGAAATAAGTAATGTGCATGTTACACAGTGCAGAAAATTATTTCTAATAAAATATATCGTATTTATTTTAATTTGCGTTGGTGAAAGGTGCTATTTGATTGCAGATTTTAGCACGTTTTAATTTACGTTAAAAGTTTGGAATATAATGTTTACAACTTTTGTGTAAAGGGAAAATCTTACACACGTCTAGAGTAAACTGGAGGTCGGATCATGCCTTTTTTTTATTATTCTAATAAATTGTCTGAACAGTTTAAAATTGCAACCTATATTGTCGAATCTTCCCCTGTCATTGCGGATGTTGTTAGGAACTTGTGATGGTAATGAAATTGTTGTGAAGAAAGTCAGCATAATCATTGAATCGTAAAGTATTCATGGTAGAGATCTAAAGATAAGTTTCAGGACCTATCTTTTCCGTTCTATTATTTCCAAATCAGGGAACACGATGCCGACGAGAACTAATTCATCACATCAATGAAACCTAATGAAAGACCAACAAACAGATGACATAGCGATGAAAGTCGACCTGCATTATCCGTCACTTACAAGACCTAAGAGAGCCAAGAATGAGCTATTGATATAATATGTCAGGTTTCCTTTTAGCCGATATCAGATTCACGACTCTCTCGCCTTACTTGGCAGGCGTCCTCCTTGATGATGCAAGGCGCATTAGCATACAATCAATCGATTCAACTGCAGCGTTTACGAGCGTCTGGGATTATTTGATTGTTTGTCTTGAGATTAAACAAGTAAACCGAAAAACATACCGTCTTGCCCCAAGGGTGATCAAAGTGGTTTTATTATGTATCCAACATAAAACTGAGATAGACATCAAAGTCTCCTTGTAGCATGTTGCTTTTTAAATTCAACCTTAGATTGTGTTGTTATCTGCAAAGGTCCTTGGCTTGTATCACACAGATGAAAAATAGGCAAACACGACTTTCACATGCATGGTTGTTTGTTGGATGTTGCATGGTTAATCATTTATTTATTTGTTCGCTCAAGCTCTGTTTGGGCTCTAGCAAGGCTTGTTTTTATGGGTCCTTATTTCTTTATTTCTTTTTTATTTTTCGGGGACGTTTCGTTCTTCCTGCAGTAAGGGGGTTTTAACGTTAAAACGTTCGTAAATGTTATTTTATGAACTGAGTTCCTAGTGAACTCCGGATTAATAAGCAACAACTTTTAGGAGCAAAGAGAGAAATGTGAGTTTATGCAGAAGTTTTTCTCACACTAAAATGGATTAAAATATGTTCTTGCAATAGGCAGATATCATCATTTCTTACCTTTCTTCTAAAGCTGAAATTTGATATTAAGAAACCATGAGAGTGACACATTCTTGCAAAAGGTTTCATTTGAAATAATGCTGCACGCCATGTTATAAATCCTTTTCTGTGCAATATTTATAAATTTAGGAGCTGACTTATATTTATCTAATCAGGAAAATCAGGGAGTGTGCGAACACCGTTAGGTATTTATCGTTAACTCGAGGAGTAAGCCTACAATACTTTGCTGTCGTTGCTGCTGTTGTTCTTGTTCTTGTTGTTGGGGGGCGGAAAAGGTCTATGGAGGAACCTAAAAATGTCTGAAAAATGTGTTTCGCGTTGAGTTAAAAATAAAAGAATTTTAGGATGGGATATTCATGATGTATTTATTAGAATGAAACTTAACAAAATAATGTGCGTGTTCAACAGTACAGAAAAATATTTCTAATGAAATATAGCATATTTATTTTAATGTTCTTTGGTGAAACAATGCTCTATTTAGTTAGATTTTAGTACCCGAGTAAGCTGGAAGTCGGATCATACTTTTTTTTTTTAACTTACACCAACGTCCTGTAAATCAGGTTACAAATAACTTCAATGTATCATCCTTATGCAGAAAGATATGAACACAAAGAAGATACAGAGCAGAATGAATTACTGACAGGCCTTGGAGGTATTTATGTGGTGTTGCCAAATGGACAAATGGTCTAATTGACACCATCATGATATTTGTATCTCGTGTGGGTCAATCAAGATTTGAATACTTGTTCTTATGGCCTCACGATATTAGTAGGCGGGGGAAATGTCTTTTGAGTGACGGTGGAAGAAGGGTTTAGGCCGAAAATGAGCATTACCAGAAGGATTCCTAGGCATCTGTCGTTTGGAGCTGTATCTGTAACCTCAGTGAACTCTATGTAGATCGAAGGACATGATCTAAGTTCCCTATTCCTGGAGATGCTTTCAGATCTCTTTTGAACATATGCATAGAAGGCACATCCACACATGAATGGTGAAGCAATGGACCGTCCTTTCCACTAGTTTAGATGGGCATAGCTGAAGAATGCATTTTCTTCCTCATACCCAAACCTACCTCACACATCCGATATACTAAGGACACCGAGGCAACATCAGCCTTCTTCAGAGAATGTTCAAGAAGCGAACTGCACTTGGAACAGCACACAGTTGAAGCTTCCATTGGTCGACGTTCTCATCATCGAGAAAGGCACAAAGATGGCGCAGTGTCCATCAGGAACTCGGCTGCATAGGGCAAGACCTAGTTAACAACAGCTACTCAAGTATAACATTGATATACAAATCATGAATACCCTCAACACTTGGCGCACACTGGTGGCCTCTATTCCTTCTATGATATTACATCATAGATGTCAAATCTTTATAAAGCGCACATGAGGTCTAAATATCAAGAAGGGCAAGGCTTAAGAGGCATCATCTAGAGCGACATTATATTTGTCTTAGGTAGCAAGAGCCAAAATGAGATATAAATGATCTACTATCTTTTCGTAATCCCTTGAAGAAGAAAGACATTCACAAATCCAGTTGCCCATAATCCAGCCCATATATCAGCATGACTAAAACATCCCTCTTCATTTACATTTCATTCCACTTTCAAGGTGTTATCAGGAAGCACAATGGTTATTTCGATGGCATTATTCCAACTTGAGATCTAGCTTATTGACACCTTCAACCCACAGCTAGTACATAGACATCTTATAGGCATTACAAATTCCATGATTTAAACCCTTTGCTCACTACTTTCAGAAGAACTGTAATGGCTGCAACTACCCAGAGTGATTTCAGTCTCTTCTTCAGCCATCGACGATGAATAGAAACAAATTTTATATCGCCACAGTGATTCGAGGCGACAGATCACCAGAAGCAATCCTGATAAGGTCAATACAGTCACTTGTTCATCTGGCAATGCTACAGAATTACCCCTAATAGCATATCAGAAATCAATCACAGTTGGTTCGGAACACAGTCCACAGGTCCACATGAGGAATCCTGAGAGCTTTCACATCTTACAGGTCGCTTTAAGGCAAGGACCTGTGCTCGACACCTGTGTCAAAACCAATCACCCATCAGCAATCCAATGTACAACTTTATCACTTCTGTGTGCTTCAATTCTTTCTCATAAGGATGAACTGACAACGTTATAGCCTTACATCGTCTACTTTGTGTAAAAGAAAAAAAAAAACGTAACTTGCCTATACTAGTGAATAACTTGTTAAGTGAATTAGATAACCTGTGAACGATTTAGACACCACAGAAAAGTAATGAGAGAGTAGTGGCCAAAAAATTATAGAAGAGGAAATAAAAAATGAAACATGGTGATTATTCCCTATAAATATTGTTAAATTAACCCATAGTTCAGTATGCATAGCATATGCACACTCACTCACACGCACACTCACATCACACACACACACACACACACACACACACACACACACATATATATATATATATATATATATATATATATATATATATATATATATATATATATATATATATATATATATATATATATATACATATCTATAATATATATATATATATATATATATATATATATATATATACACACATATATATATATATATATATATATATATATATATATATATATATGTATATATTATATAATAAATATATATATATATATATATATATATATATATATATATATATATATATCGTATATATATATATACACTACGCAACAAAATGAGGAAATGAACTTTCATAACTGCTCATAATTGACTTTCGATATTAGATTTCAAGAGCCTGTTATTCTTAAGGAAGTTCTTTACCATAAGAAAACGTAACTGTAAGACAATCAAAGTTGAAAACTGACTTTCTAATGAAATTTATTTTATGTTATCTTGATTAGGTAAGTTGGGCCAGTAAGCTTCTAGCTCGTGGTGATTTCTAAAGTCTTCCCTGGGTCTGATTTCCACTCATTTCAAAGAGCTGCTTTCGAAAGCTCCACTGCAAGTGCTGCAAATTGACAAATAACAAACACCTGTAGAATGAACATCGGGTCTCATGTTATGGCTTAGTCTTACTCGATGGTAAATTTGATCCTTGTTATTTTATTTTATTTTTGTCTATAAATCGAACGCTTTGGCTAATTTGCGATGTTTACGATTCCCAACAAACTTTCCAACGTATGCTTTCATGCAAGAAAAGAGAAGAATAAAAGGTGAAAATTCTGAATTGTCTAAATAAAACTCCATTACATAATTTTTCATCTTGAGGCAGTATTCAAGTGTGCATCATTTATTATTAGACGGAAGATATTAATTTTTATATACAATCTAGGAAAATCACACTGCCATGCAACAGCTACTGTCCCCATTACGACATGTCCGGGTTCTTGATCCAAGCTGACATTCATTGTTGAGCTTAGATTTTTGAAAATACTAATTCAGAGAGAGAGAGAGAGAGAGAGAGAGAGAGAGAGAGAGAGAGAGAGAGAGAGAGAGAGCTGGAAAGTAAGCAGTATTAAGACAGTGGACCTCTTTGAATGTTTTGTAAATTCTCAGGAGAATATGAAGAATTCTCTCTTATGATAAAACCTTAAAGTTCGATTGGAACATTTTCGTTTTGTGCATGAAATAGATATTGCTGAAAGCTGTCTTTCAGTTCCTAATCTCAAAGACATATTTGAAAATCCTCGCACGGGACCCAAAGGAACAATATCAGATGAAAGGCAGAGTTATGAAAGGAAGAGATAGGCGAGACCTACTAACAGCCAGCCATTTACTTATCGGGATTCACCTCCATTCAATACACTGCATCTGACGGAAGTCATTTCGCACTCTCTGTGTTGAAACTCTCGGATTTCATTCATCAATTTTTTCCCCGTGGCACGAATGATACAGATGTGATAGCTATGCATCTGCCAGTGAAGTTGGACGGATGCAATATATTCATTCATTCACTCTTTCTGTCTGTTTGTCTGCCCTGCTCGTTTTCTCGTCGGGAAGATCTCTCAAAGAAATCATTGAAGGAGACTCAAGAAATGTTTGTTGAGTAATGGAGTATGGACCAAGGATAAGAGCTAAAAAGATTCCGAAATGAATGCCAGATTTACATGCTTTTCAAGTCCACCAAATAAGCCAGAAAGTTATTGGTTAAGTCTCATTTAATTATTTGGAAAATTGGGATATTCGCGAATGGGGCGTTGACTTGATTTCTGGTATAGTTATTGATATAGTACTTGTATATTAAGAGTTCGTTTTAATTCTTAACATTGCGAGATACGGAAACTTTTCGGAATGCTTAATGAATGAGCTAGTGCTGGTTTTGTCTCTGCGTCAGTAGAAATGTCACAAAATGTAAGTGTCCGTGCGCATACGAACAACTTTGATCTGATAGCTTATTTGGTCATGTCAACGATGATGGATGGCGTTGGTGATAAAGAGCGTTGTTTTAAAGGTTAGCATGGCAAAGTCCTTAAACACAAATACCACGTGAACAATTGTTCCAAATTTAACAATTCAGTTATGTATATGACTGTATCAAATAACACACTATGCTGTTGAATGAATGCATAGGCAGTCCTGTAAGGACTGATCTAAGATATACTGATGGCTGAGTTAGTTTGATAAATTAGTTAATAAATTACTTTGAATTTAGTTAGAACATCTACTGCACTTGTGTTAGAAAAGTTCAATATGATTTATATGGACATAGACATGTAAATAAAAGAAATTTGTGGTAAATATAATTATATACGTATCATTTGTGACAGAAACACTTATTTCTAACAATGTTATCATGAATATTGGATTAAGTAAAATCTGCACAATGATGACCGTAAAGACACTGCCAAATGACTTGTCATAAAAAGACTGCATCACAATACTTCAATGATGTGTGAATACTTGTAGTGTCGCAGAGTGTGATATGCAAGGTCGCTGCTGGTTTAGATTAATGTAATTTTGGTTAAACTACCATCACTTAGTCTAAGTTCTAATCAGATTGACCGATAGAAGCGCTGTGAAAGAGATCTTTCAAATTGATGATGTCTGAGTTTATTTTTATTGTGACGAGGATTCTTTACAAGTGAGAAAGAGCTCTTGGAAAGCCTCCTACCGTACAACTATTTTGATTGTTAAAAGTTTTACCTTTCACATTACAATAGTTACTGAGAACTTTTCAGAAATTTTTAGGAATATTTAAACGAAAATATTGTATCATACTGATGATACACATAGAAAACAAGGCGTGTTCCGACCTCCAAACTTACTCGAGACGCTTGCAAGATTTTCTTCTCTCGCATAAGTAGTAAACATTATATCCTTAACTTTGAACGTAAATTAAAGCGAGCTAAACCCTACGGACAAATAGAGCCTTGTTTCACCAACGAAAATCAAAATAAATACACTATTTCATTAGAAGTAATTTTTCTTTACTGTTTAACAGGCACATTATTTACTTTTTTACTTTTCATTCTAATTAATATATCATAAATATCCTATCCTAAATTCCCTGTATCTTTAACTCAACGCGAAACACCTTTATCAGACATTTTTAGGCTTTTCCATAGACCTTATCTGACCCAGCCACCCACCCCCCTCCCCCCAACCCCACCACCACTAACAACAACAACAGCAGAACAGTTTGTAGGCTTACTTCCCAAGTAAGCAAAAAGCCAGTTGGTAACAATTTAAGACAACATACTTCATGTTTGCGTGATGATTTTAGAAGACATTCATCCTCTCTCTCTCTCTCTCTCTCTCTCTCTCTCTCTCTCTCTCTCTCTCTCTCATGCTTATACGTGGTGAAAATTCTTAGGCTACAGACCTGGGCCGGTATTTATCATAGCTCCTATGACATCTCCTAAATATTCTCTCTTAAGTCACTCAATCACTCATAGTTAAGAGGAACTTCTAAGAGTGTTTTATCAACGCTCTGAGAGAATCTCTTAGCTATGAAAAACGGTATGTTTAGGAGAAACTTTTAAGCGAAGATCTCGCTAACAATAGCGGAAAATTTAGTGCTACAATCCATGAAGATACGATTTTCGCCATTATTTTAATAAAAAAAAGTATTTTAAAAATTCAATATATTCATTAATTATGATATTAACCTTGTGATCTGTATATTATTGTTGAATTCAAAAGTAGAGATAGATAGATAGAGATAAATAGATAGAGATAGAGAATATATAGATAGAGATAGAGAGAGATAGATAGATAGATAGAGATATATAGATAGAAATAGATATAGAGATATAGATAGATAGATATAGAGATAGATAGAGATAGATATATAGATAGAGATAGATAGATAGATAGAGATAGATAGAGATATATAGATAGATAGATAGAGATAGAGAGAGATAGATATATAGAGATAGATAGATAGAGATAGAGATAGATAGATAGAGATAGCTATATAGAGATACAGATAGATATATAGAGATAGATAGATCGATAGAGATAGATAGATAGATAAATATAGAGATAGAGAGGTAGATAGAGATAGATAGAAGATAGAGGAGATAGATAGAGATAGATAGGAGATAGATAGTATAGAGATAGAGTAGACAGATAGCTGATATGGATAGATATATAGAGATAGAGATAGAATAGATAGATAGATAGATAGAGATAGATATATTAGATATAGATAGAGATAGAGATAGAGATGTAATATAGCGATAGATACATAGATATAGATATAGAGATAGAGATATGATAGATAGAGATAGAGATAGAATATATAGAGATAGAGATAAGATAGATAGGATAGTCGCAGATAGATAGATAGAGTAGATAGATAGAGAGAGAGAGATAGATAGATAGAGAAAGATAGATAGAAGATAAGATAGATAGATAGAGCATAGATAGGATATAGAGATAAAGATTAGATTAGATAGATAGATAGTAGTAGATAGAGATAGATGAATAGATATAGATAGAGATAGATAGAGAGATAGATATAGAGATAGATAGATAGAGATGTAGCAGAAGATATATAAAGAGATAGAAGATAATATATAGATAGATAGAGATGTATATATAGATATAGATAGATAGAGAGGATAGAGATAGATAGAAGATAGAAGAGATAGATAGATAGATAGATAGCTAGATATAGAGATATAGATAGATAGAGAGAGATAGAGATAGTAGAGATAGAGAGATAGATAAAGATAGATAGATAGATAGATATAGAGATAGAGATATATAGATAGATAGATAGATAGATAGATAGAGATAGACATAGATAGATAGATAGACAGAGATAGATAGATATATATATATATATATCATATATATATATATATAGATATATATATATATACAAATAAATGAGACATGAAGAGGTGAAGCACTAGTACTATAGGCCTAGTGCTCCTCTCTCGCTACTAACCAAAAAAGGCTCTGAGAATTTTCATTTTCATTCCATTCTTGACCCTTTGTGTCTAATCCTGCGCCAATATATGTGATCAAATTAATTAATCCATTAATTTAGAGAGAGCGAGAGACTGATATGTTAAGAAACCGCAGAAAACCTCTCTGTGCGGTTGTCAATCGCCTCTCGGATCAAGTCAGTCACATACATGAGGCCACTTTGATCAACTCTATATCTTTTTTTAAACTCACTGTCGTCATACACATCGAAAATATCCAGTCTTGGACGAAAATTCCTCGGGCGGCGAACGCGGTGTTCTTGTTCGTCTGCCATGTTTACAGTCTGTGACTACCGCTATGAGAAACTCCTAAGTACTTAGGAGACCCCTCTACCACTCTTAAATCTCGGCCAGAGATATGAGTACTCATAGCGCGTAAGAGGCTTCGTAAAATTCTCTTAAGAATTTTCATAACTTTAAGAGTGTTTTAATGATTTAAGAGTACTTTTAAGGATTTGCGAGCTTTGATAAATACGGGCCCTGGTCTCGGCTATTTCATCTTCAAATGATTCCTTAATTAATGTTCAGAGTTTCTGAAGCAAACCAATTTGTGCAGTCTCCTCTCCCCCTCACCTCGGTCTGTCAGTGAATTGATATAATTTTCTTTCGTTGGGGAAGGTTGGATGATTACTTCTATCTTACAAAACATTTATTCACATGAAGGAAAAGGACCCCTTCAGGTTTTGGGAACATTGCTATCATCAGCATCACAACGTCGATATTCTCAAAGATTAGCTGCAATCTCTCTCTCTCTCTCCTCTCGCTCGTCTTCTCTCTCCTACCTAGCTCTCATCTCGTCTCTCTCGCTCTCTCTCCTCTCTCTCTCTGCTCTCTCTCTCTCTCAGAAGTGCGATACCTAATTATTGCACCAAATGGATAATTGTTTCATGGAACTATTATCTTTGTAAGACTTTATGGAGAGTGAGAGGTGAGTTCATTTCGTTCATTACGAGCCTTTAGAAGTTTTTAAGGAAGGGGGTCGTATTTAGAAGTTTTTTAAGGGGAAGGGGGTCGTATTTCCCTCACCCTTTCTTCCCTCGAACTGCCACCACCGATATAAACTTTCAATTGACTTAGCACAGCCTCTTGCAGATCCGCTGCATTTAGTGGAGCGAATAGTCTCTTCCCAAGACACCTAAGATGTGATTATTTATCATCATTACGTTGCTGCCGATGACGAAGTTGTTGCAGATGCAATGCGTGAGGGATCGGTCTTCTCCCACTCTAATACGATTGCGTTTAATAAACATGCGTTTAGTTATGCATCCAGATACATGAGAGCTTCCGGCGTTGATTAATTCTTTGGTTCAGCAAATGAGTCTATGGTGTCGGTACGTCGCGGAAGTCTATGACGATAAAATATATTTTTCTTTAATGATTTAATAACTTAATCATTTTAAAAACCAAATGAGAACAAAAGTAAGGCTGAGAAGCCAAATGCGAGTGCGAAGATAAAGTAATGATTGTTTCTTTGGAAGGTGAGAGGGTCAAATTAAGCGATTAGCAAGGTTACTTGAGAGTATGTGTTATAAACAGATGTGACGGTGAGATGGGGGAAGGGGAATGTGACAGAACGAGAGATTTAAGGAGAGTTGCTGGAGAACTGCTAAAGGGATCCCGTGAGGAATTGCCGAGGGAAACCAGAACTCGAATTTACAAACGGTTTATTGAACCACCATCCACTTTGTGAGTGTGAAGTGTTGATGGCGAAAGGGAATACGAGAAGTTAAGTATATCTTAGTTTAACCAGACAACTGAGCTGATGAACAGCTCTCCTAGGGCTAGCCCGAAGGATTAAATATTTTTACGTGGCTAGGAACCAATTGGTCACCTAGCAACGGGATCCAAACCACATTATATCCAGAAATTAATTTCTATCACCAGAAATAAATTCCTCTGATTCAGCGTTGGCCAAGCCGAGAATCGAACTTTGGACCCTCGAA
>NC_087201.1:20770662-20785662 GCF_015104395.2 Macrobrachium nipponense | reverse complement strand
AGAGCCTAAAAAGGTCTAAAAAAGGTGTTTCGCTTTTAGTTAAAGATGCAGGAATTTCAGGAAAGGATAATTATTTATGATTTATTCACTAGAATGTGAATGTTAAGAAATAAATAAAGCGCGTGTTAAAAGGTATAGAAAGATTATTTTTAATAAAATTTAGCTTATATATTTAAATTTTCGTTGGTGAAACAACGCTGTTTTTGAGTATAGATTTTAGCAAGTTTTAATTTACGTTAAAGTAGGTATAGTATAATGTTTACAACGTGTGGGTGATAGGAAAATCTTGCACGCGTCCCGAGTAAGCTGGAGCTCGGATGATGCCTTGTTAGTCGAATTGACCCTTCAAGGCAAACGATTGTACATTCACAGAAGCTCATAACGGCTAGTGGGATCTGATGATCATAAAACGCGTTGTATCGGAGCTTTTTAAAGTATACAACCTTGAACCTACTCAGATTAGGTGATCAGAAAATCAGCTGAGAGTCTTTGGAAAGTAGCCTCCAGGTAGATCCTTATCGTTAGATTTCTCATTTCATTATCACGCTGATGTTGGACAACAGCAACTCTATCAAAGGATCATAAATTCGAGACTTCTCAACCAACCTCATCCCGCTTAGTGCCCAGAAGACTCGCAGAGAACATCCAACCACTTCATCCGCAAATTAATTTCCAGTTTATGTGACGTTTTGCTCTGTTTCATGATTGGGAGTCCATTCCAGCTTATTCCTTCGAGAATGCAGAAGCCGTTATGGAATTCTAATCGATTCGTCAGTGCCATGTTTGGGAAGCGCTGATGGTAATGGCATAGTGCCGCTACCAAGATGGCGTTTCCTGGTGATTTCTTTAGACCTTGGTGATTTCAAGCTACAAGAGGATATGCGGCGATACAGGAGCTGAGTTGAACTATATAGCGTCGATTTCATGCTTAGGGATGCAATAATCAGATCGCTTGGATCCAGAGCTAGTCTTGGTTTATGCTCCTTGTCGTTGAAGGGTTTTGGTAACGGCTCTAAAATTCATTGGAGAGGGCGAGCGGCTTAAATAGCCCAGCACTGAATGTATATATGTGTATATGTATATATATATATATATATATATATATATATATATATATATATATGTGTGTGTGTGTGTGTGTGTGTGTGTGTGGTGTGTGTGTGTGTCTGTGTTTATATTTGTGTTTTGCCTGTATTTCAATTTTGTCTTACCCTATTCTTTTTTTTCGTTTAATTTTTCTGTTTTAGATTACTTAAAATCGCAGTCCATTAACATTTATGAAATTGCAAATGTTGTCATAACATCTATTATTGAAATCTACTTTCAAACTCCATTCACAGTAAAAACTACTTAGGAGTTTCAAAGCAGTTATTTTTATTCTATATTCAGGATTATTCTCTTGAATCTGTTTCTAGCAGCAAAGAGTTTTAAAGAATAACAGAAATTCAAGATCTCACATTGCTCAGCCTAATTTCCTATGTAGAAATCCATGATTATATTCACATTGTAGGATTCTAAGATTCTTTACTTGGGCATTTTGTATGCAAAGACCAATAACTGCCAAAATTCTGGTATTTGCAAGGAAGATAAAATCTCTACGATTTTGCACACGTATGAAAAATTTTTGTGTCTTGTGACTGTTTTCATGAACGGTAATAGACTCATGATCCCAGAAAGCCAACAAGTATCACATTTGAAGATCACAAAGGTCTGATGATTGATATCTAATAATGTTGGTCACAACTGTTAAGGAATTTAAATCAATACAACATTAATTTTCTTTTCTGTGCCGATAATATAAAATAATAAGACTTAGTTTCAAAGATTCGGTATTATCATTACCATGATCAAGATCTTTCTTGCTGCATGTGATAATCCTAAAACATAATTTTGTTTATGCATCCATTCTAAAAGTTCGTCATTATCAATACGCAGATTTTTACTGCATTCGTATCATTTTCATAATTAGTTTGCTCATTTCAAGTTTTCATTAAACTCAAGCTTGTTTCCCTTAGCCTCCCTGTTCGATTGACGTAGTTTGTAATAGTCCCCCGATGCCTAATACTGCACAGCGGGCGCGCTTATTCATGGACCCGAATGGGCGGCATTTCCAGCAGAGGGCGGGTGTTCAAAACAGATAGATTCCATAATCGTGGAATAGTTGGTTGCTGGAATTCGGTCGGTCGGCTTATCATCAATACCTAACATCGCGGCGGTATTATAAACGGTCTTCTGTTTATATATTAATTTTTTATATTAGACAATAATTTCAGAATGGTTGAGCTGAATTTTTTTCTCGTCGTAGATTAAACATTCATAAGTAAGTTCATACACAAATTCATGTTACTACGCTTACGGTTTTTTTACTGATCAATCTGTGAGGAAGCATACAATCTAGCGTAGTTTCCGTAGCGATCTAGAGTCACGTTGCATGTCTTATTAGTTATTTTAATTTATCATGTTTGATGGCGTTTTTGTCGATTTGTTTCTATTTGTAATTTTAATGAAACACCGTTATACTAATTACAAATGACAAGTAATTAATCTGGTGTCTTCTTATGACGCCATTATATCAATGCCAGATATATATATATATATATATAATATATATATATATATATATATATATATATATATATATAATATATATATATATATATATATATTATTCATTGAATAGAATGGCTTTCTCACTGTTAACCAGCTTTTTTGAAATTGCTTCATATTTTCTAATTATTTTCTTTACTTCATTGTTCAGGTTACTAATGGACACATAATGGGGTTCTTCCATTTACTCCAGTATTTTTACATGCGACAGCTGTTTCGTCAACCTATACGTATTGACGTTATCAAGCGTACTGATACAAATATGACCTACATACGTTTTGTGACGTCCATGAGGACGGAAAGGTAGTACAATTGCCAGATACCTAGTTTTAAGCATTTACAAAAGACTATAGTGAAACATAAAATAATAAATAGACAAATAAATAAATATGTTAACAACAGAAAAGTTATGTATAAAAAGTTGAAAGTAAGTTATTATATACACATTATACATAAATATATATTAATTACATATATGTTTAATTCACTGAATGTCAGTGTTGCGCTCCTGTCCGCGTGTGGTGGTTTTGTTCCACGCGGTTGAAGGGCTGCCTCCTACAGGGCAGGATCGGTCTGCCTCACGTTGGATGTTAAGGTTGGGGCGTTGCATAGCGATGCTGACAGCTTCTGATATCAATAAACGATTGTAGTTGCCTTCCTTGTGTATTATTTTGGTGTTTGTGAGAAGTTCTTGTAAGGATGGTTTTTTATTGTGGGTATCCACATATATATATATATATATATATATATATATTATATATAATATAATATATATATATATATATATATATATTATATATATATATATATATATATATTATATAGGCTATGTATTACTTAAGAGGAAACTGGCTTTCCTACGAGCTGCACTCAGAATCACCTACCTTACCAGTTAACAATTGATGAAGTCTGAATGGGAGCCATTCCTCGCAAAATACATCTACCTTTAAATCGGGCAGAACCAATTAGGACCTAATATAACCTTAAGAGCGGACAATCAAAAAATCACCACAATAAATTCAATGGAATTTTTCCTTCTTGCGCTGTTTTAATTTGACAATGTATGTTGTCCCATCACTTTACGAAATAATCCATCCCCCCACACCTCTTTAGCCACATCAGATGCTTGCTGCTACGTAATTATTTACAGAGTGGTTCTTTAATGACCACAGGAAACGACACGCTCCCTGCACGACTGTCTGCCGAAGTATAAATAGCACCTAATTCACTGTTTTGTGTTTACTTCTTTTACTTTGAGGAAAGAAATAGTTTCCTGAAAACGTAAAGAAAGTCTGATGCTTTTTTATCAGTAATCCCAGACACTGAACATGTTATAGTTTTTTATACAGTATTTTAAATCAGTTAAAGGGCAGCAACAAACTGATACTGGATATAGTAATGAATCGACAGAAAAATCTTTTGTTGAATCATTTTATGTAAATGTAAACATTTTTTCTCTGAAATGAGCAAAAATAATCAAAATTGTCTTCTGGTAAGTATGCAGGTCTTCATATATATATATATATATATATATATATAGATATATATATATATATATATGATATATATATATATATATATATATATATATATATAATATATATATATATATATATATATATATATATATGTATATATATATATGAGTATTTTTTTGTTGTATTCTTCATAAAAATGCTCACATTTTAATATATAATACTTTATGTAACGGCTAATTTTAAATGGTACAAAAATTATGTCAAAGTGACGAAATAATTTCCGAGATGTGTCACAGATACTTTTTAGTGCGGCAAGAAAGAAATTCGCGCTTGCGCGCCTGTGTAACGATTGTAAACAAAACAACACCTTGATCCGTGAACTCCCAGCATCCCCCAAGGCGCGTGATTCAAAAGTTTTTGGCTGGTAGGCCTAAAAGCATTTTTCTGCGAATTTTTAAAAAAACTTTTGTATGTCGACGTAAAATACGTCCAGTCGGCACCCGAGAGCACAAAAATGTCGACGGAAAATACGTCCAGTCGGCGTTTTAAGGGTTAATGTTGCAGCAATATAACTTGAAGAAGTGTTATCGAATCTGCTTTGATTAAATATCACAGTGACTTATTGAATGCAAGTCAGGGTATGTACAGTCTAGACGCATTTATTGTTAATGGGTTTTTTTAACATTGATTCTTTTTAATTAGCTGTTGAGTTATGTTTGCTGTTCATTTAAGTTCACACTCAAAAAGTACACGTCACTGCAGCTGTTAATTTCAAAATAAAACACTTCTCTTGGTAACTTCTTTTCTCAGTGTGTATATCGTTTCCATATATCGTTTCCATCTTGCCCTCTTTGAGTCATGTAGTTTACTGCATTACATCTAAGCTATGAGTTGTCTGGTTAGCTTCAGAGCTGTTGCTCCAGTTACTCTCAGTTGTTGACTGCCGATACATTCGAAGTCTGCGCAATTTATCGGCGTTGAATTGACGCAATTCTGTTCCTCTTCTTGACCTACACTGAAGTTACGCATCTGTAATTAAGTGAACTCATACGTTAGGCCAAAATGAGACCATTAGCATCGTCCTCTTAGTAGGTGCGTGTTTTCATTCCCGACGGAAATTCCTCGAGATTAC
Source organism: Macrobrachium nipponense (assembly GCF_015104395.2). NCBI lineage: Eukaryota > Metazoa > Arthropoda > Malacostraca > Decapoda > Palaemonidae > Macrobrachium > Macrobrachium nipponense. The sequence goes on along the minus strand of NC_087201.1, from coordinate 20,780,445 downwards.
AGAGCAGAAGGGTCCGTGAAATCAGGTCGGAACGAGAAACAGAACAGAAGGCAGATAATCGCATTCTATCCAATTTCCATAAACTTCACCTCCGGGAATGGGCTCGTGAAGTTGTCTGATTCTTACAACTTTACAATTCAACCTGATAATTTGCCTTTTTTATGGTTACATCTCGTGTTAAGAAATTAACGCCCAATGTTCTCTACCAGACAGGAGATTAGGGTGCTTTCAACTAAAGATATACAATATCTCACTTATCACGTTACGAACAAAATGTTAAATGTTCAGTCATTCAGCAATGAATCAACGTCGGCGCCAAAACTACAAAATGAATTTTAAGTAAAACCCAGCTGTGGTCATATACCGAAGGTCAAATAGATTCGACCAAACTTTACGAAAATGCGCGGTGAGTATCACGCGCGGAACCTTATTGCGAGCAGGAAGGAGTGGTCGATAAAGACCCATAAATCTACCTTTAACGAACCATACTAAATCACAAAATAAAGCCGAGGGGCCGACGTAGATGCAGAATTCCTTTATAAGGCAGGCAAGAAGATGAAGAGAAACGAGTTATTGGATACGGAAAAAAGTAAACGATGAACAATGAGAAGGCAAAGAACGACGCAGAAAAAACTCGGGAAAGAGAGATGAGAGTGGAGGCCAATAACGTGGTAATGGACAGGAGGAGATGGTAAAATAGCAGGAAGGAAAAAGGACGTAGTACGGAAAGATGAGTGGAGGAAAAAAAAAAACAGGAAGCCAAAAAAGATGAGATAAAAGACGAAATGTGAGAAGAGAAAAAGCCCGGGAATAGAAAGACAGAGGGGAGAGAGATAACAGATAAAGAAGCGAGGAAGTATACAAGGCGAAAGATAGGAGGGGAATAACATCGAGAAATAACACGAAGAGGAAAGGAAAATAGGTGGTTTTCTTTGACTGAATTTAGAATCAAACGTGAAATGGAATGTGTATGATGTAATCATAATTATTTATAATTGTATATGTGTGTGTGACAGGTGTCGGTTGGCCTCCTAGCCGGGTGTGCAAATGTAGGCTGATTTCTGTTTTTGTTTATTTGTAGAGGTAATACGTCCAGAGTGTAACTGGCAGAGGTGTATGGCCAGCATTGCACTGGTTAAGCTGTGTGGAGTTTGATATGGAGCGCCAAGGTGTAAGTTACTGTATTGATTAATCATATGTACTTATATTTATGATGAATTTGGCAATGTTATAGTGGGATATACTGTATGTTTGTATTTGTAATGGAGTTAGTGTTATTGCTGTGTTGGGTACAATGGACTGCTTACTTTTATATTTGATTTTACGAATATTGCTGTGTTGTTTTGCATATTTTATTAGGATTACATTTTAAGTGTCTGTTTACAGTTTGGAGGTTTGTTTTAATTTGGAAACTTGTTTACAGGCTGAATGTTACTCAATAAAGTATTCATGTGGCACTTGGTGACTGTATCTACCGATACCATACAATTCAGCACCTGCTACCCATGGTTGAGGGAACTTTGATTGGACATTCTACACATCCCTGCTAGTCAAGATGGATCGAGCCAAGACAGTGCGTACATCGGAGGAGGAGGAAATTCAACCGAACCCTGAAACTGTTCGACGAAAGTGTGAAGCAAGACGACTCGACAGAGATTTTGAAGCCTGCATTTGATGAGGTCTGTGACGCCTATAAGAGGTTAGAAAAGGCTAATGATGATTTTATTTCGTGCATTGATGAGTCTCATGAGAATTAATGTTAGCCTATTAGAATCGGTCTGAGGGTTATATATTGAAGTGTATAGGTTGAAATGTAAGGCACATTCTCAAATACTTGCGAAAATAGACAGTGAAAAGGGTAAGCAAAAAACAGACAACACAAAGTTATAGTTAAGAAGCTTGAACCTCCTAGATTTGATGGACAAATAAGACTGTACCCATCCTTTAGAAAGGACTTTGACAGATTAATGATTAAGAACTATGGAGGATCCATATGTCCTTAAGCAGTGTTTGTTAGGCGAAGCCTTGAAAGTGGTACTTGGGGTTGATGATGATTTCCATAAGATGATGGCCAGACTTGATGAAAAATTTGGAAATGTAACAAAGGTGGTGGACTCTGTTTTGTGTGAGATAAGAGCCCTTAAGCCTGTGCCAGAAGGCAACAACAAAAAAACTTGTGGAATTGGTGAATACTGTGGAGAGGGGATGCTTGATATGTGTAAGCTAGATCTTCAATCAGAAATGAATAACACTACTGTAATTAGCTTAGTAGAAAAGCTCTTACCCCCAACATTGAAAAGGGAATGGGTTTTAAAAGCTAGTGAGTCCCAAAGTGAGAAGGAATTTGGAAAATTATTAGAATTTTTAGAAAAAGAAAGGAAGGTAATAGAGTATGTGCAGGAAGGAGTGAGGTCAAGTACAACCACTGATAGGGCAGCAGTGCACAGTGCGACTCATGAGATCACTGTTATACAGATAATTTGAATGAAGCAATTAAGCAGTTAAGAGAAAACCAAGAGTCACACAACAACAATTAAATGAATGTATTGTAAACATGAACCAAATTGCTTCAAACTTATCAAATCAAGCTAGGTGGAGTAGACCTAACATGTCACCTAACATTAATAAGAACTGTTGGTTTCATGGTACAGCTTCCCATAGCATTTTTGGATTGTTCAGGGTTTCAGCACTTGGATAATAAATCTAAATATGAGCTGTTAAAAAGCAATAAATATGCTTCATCTGCTTATGAAAGGGACATGTTCAGTAGTGACTGTTTGAACGAGAGAGTTATGTCATATTAAAGATCAAAATAATGAAGTATGCGGCAGACGTCACCACCCTATTCTCCATTCTTTGTTTGTACAAAATTATTTCACCAGTCGAGTACAGGGATCAAATAACTTATTGTCGAGGGGAGGGAGTATTGTTGATGATTGGACATATGCGAGTAAAGGGCAAAGGTGGCAACATTGTGGGATCCAGGTTCAAATTTAACCATGATTAAGCATCGGATGGCAAACAAGTTGGGTTTGAGAGGTAGAGATGTAAGTCTCACTGTAACTAAAGTTGGAAATAGCACTGAGCTGTTTGACAGTAAAGTTTATAATGTGCCAATTACTGATTTGACTGGTACTGAATGGACTATTGAAGCTTGTGGTATCAATGAAATTACATCTGACATTGCAGAATTTGACACCACATTGATAGCTAAATTATTTGGTGTAGAGGAGTGGAAAATTTGTCGGCCAACAGGCAAGGTAGATTTGTTAATGGCGTGGATCACAGTAGCATGATACCTCAAGTGGTTAGAACCATTGATACCTTACAGCTAATGCAAAACAATTTTGGAATGTGTGTAAGAGGTTCATATCCAGTTATGAATAAGAATATGGGTACTAATAGTGTCTTAACGGTAAGGATTAGCCACATGACTGTAGCTACTGAGGTCAATGACATCATACCACGATACAGTGAGAACCTCTCAAAACAGTTAGATTTTTTTTCAGTTGAAAATTTTGGAACTTCATGTGTACCTAAATGTAGTGGTTGTAAATGTGGGAAGTGTTCATTGAGTGGGGAACATAGCTTGAAGGAGGAAATGGAATTAAAACAGATAGAAGAAGGACTTAATTATGATTCAATAAATGGGTATTGGATTGCAAGCTATCCATGGATTAAGGATCCTAACAAACTCCCTAATAATGTTTTCCTTGCATATGGAAGACTAAAATCTACTGAACGAAGGTTAATAAAGCTCGGAGCGATTACTCTAAAAAATATATGATCAGATTTTAGATATGGTTCATAGGGAAGTTGCTAGAAAATTGAACATAGATGAGATAAGTAATTATAATGGTCCCGTTCACTACTTGCCCCACCATGAAGTCCACAAGCCAGACTCAGTTTCTACCCCTTTGAGAATTGTGTTCAACTCTTCTTCCTCGTACCTTGGTCACGTACTAATGATTACTTTGCAAAGGGCCCTGATGTGCTAAACAACATGATTGCTATACTGATACGTTTTAGGCAACATGCTGTGGCCTTCGTAGCAGATATTAAGAAAATGTACACTCTGTACGAATTTCAGAACTTGATCAACATACTCATAGGTTTTTGTGGGCGGGACTTAGAAACTGACAGAGAGCCAGATCACTATGTGCTTACTACTGTGACCTTTGGTGATAGACCTAGTGTCATAATAGCAATGATGGCCTCATAAAACCACCGAGATGGATGAATCCTTTCCCCTAACTGCAGAGTTGATCAATCGCAACTCGTATGTTGATGATATACTGTCAAGTGTATCGACTGTTGAAAGGGTCTAAGAGAAGTATTGTAGAAGCTAATGCAATATTATCTCGGGGAGGATTTCAGATCAAGCACTGGGTTATGTCAGGTGAGAGTCCAGAAGATAATTTTCTTAACATCTTGAAAACTGATAAGGAAAAGGTACTGGGGTTGAACTGGAATCCTAAGGAGGAGACTTGGTTTTTTTTCTATGTGATAAAGATAAATTTTCTCTAAGAAAGTAAAAAATATTCGAATGGAGCCACCCATAAAGAAATCAGAAATCGATGAGAAACTCCCAAATACGTTAAATCGAAGGATGGTACTCAGTCAAACTGCTTCGGTATATGATCCCCTTGGGTTCATTGTGCCATTCACCTTGAAAGCAAAGTTGCTATGCGCGATTTACTAACCACCATCAGTGAAAAGGAGCGAAGATTAGATTGGGATGAAGCAATGCCACAGTATATGTATGAAAGATGGAGAAAGTTATTTAAAGAAATGTATGAGTTAGAAACTTTGACGTTCCATAGATGTGTGAAGCCTAAAGACGCCGTTGGTAAGCCTGATTTAGTCATTTTTGCAGATGCAAGTAAGTTAGCTTATGGAGCCTGTGCGTACTTGAGGTGGAAAGTGAGGGAAGGACCTTTGTAAGTAAACTCTTGATGGCGAAAGAATAGGATTGCTCCTACTCGACAGCTCACCATCCCACGGTTAGAGTTGTGTGGGGCTGTGTTGGCCTGCCGGTTGAGGACTGTGATGAGAAGGAAATAGACATTGAACTTGAGTCAGTCATACATATTATTGATTCATCTATTGTCAGAGCACAAATTTGTAATAAGTCAAGCAGTTTTAATATTTTTGTCGCTACTAGAGTAGCAGAAATTCAAACTAAATCAAAATCTGTTGAATGGTTTTGGACATCCTCAGGAAATAATCCAGCAGACTTAACTACAAGGCCTACACACCCTATGCTTTTAGATTCTGATTCTTTATGGCAAAATGAACCCCCAGATTTATGTGTTTACCTGTTAAGTGAATGCGGCCATCAGTCAGTCAAATGATCTCGAACTACCAGATATTGCTCCAGTCAAAATTGTAAATAATCTATATAGGGATATACTGTTATAATTGATGTAATAGATATGGTAGTTACAGTAAGCTTTTAAGAGTGACTGCTAGAGTTTTGAAGGCAGTTAGGTTGAGGTCATTTAAAGGTGTCTTTTTTAGTTCCCTCACTCAGATGATCTGAAAGTAGCGAGGATATATGGGTGGGGTGGGTCCAGAAGACTATAGCTGGTGACTGGGAAAAGAGATATGAGAGACTTAGGAGCTGTGATGAATGAGGAAGGTTTAATATGTGTTGGTCAAAGGATTTCAGTATGGCTGAAGGATAATTGGAACAGTGGGAGTACCATTTGTAATTGTTACTCCTGTTAGGCATTCATTCACAAGATTGTATGTTAAACACATCCATGAGATAGATCATGCTGGTGTAGAGGGTAACCTTAGCCAAATTGCAATGCAAGTTTTGGGTGCCTGAGCCAGGAAACTTATAAAGTCAGTGAAGGCTCGGTGTGTCATTTGTCGTAAATTGGCTAAGAAGACTGAAGAGCAATGCATGGGTCAGTGTCCATCTGAGAGACTTCAACCCGCCCCACCCTTTTTTAATACAGCTATTGATTTGTTTGGACCATTTATTGTGAAAGACACGGTCAAGAGGCGCACTAGAAAAAGGGTTTATGGGATAATCTTTAATTGTATGGTGAGTAGAGCTGTGTACTTAGATTTAGCAGAGGGTTATGATACAGAGAATTTTTTAATGACATTACGTAGGTTTGTCTCCATAAGAGGATTTCCAAAGCGTATGCATTCAGATGGAGGCACACAGTTTAGTAGCAGCTAACAAAGAATTGCGAACTATGGCCGGCCAGGAACTGAATATGACACAAATTTTAGAGTTTGGTAGTGTTTTCGGAATGAGTTGGACATTCAACATGTCTGCAGATGCTCCATGCGGGAGAATGGGTGCAGCGAATCTCTGATAAAGTCTGTTAAAGAGATGTATTATGACGTCTGTTGGTACTAATATTCTTTCATGGAGTGAGGCTTCAGACTTGTATGTTTGAGATTGCTATTTAATGAATAGCCGTCCAATTGGTCTCAAACCAGGGTTTGATCCCAGTTTGGGCATTTTTTGGTTTATCTTTGCCCTAATGACTTGCTCTTAGGTCTACAGGTGTCAGAGTCCCCAAGTGGATTATGGGATGAAAGTAATAATCCAAGGCAAAGTTTTCAGTTTATGCAGAAGATTGTAAATTCTTTTTGGAAGAGGTGGCATCGAGATTATTTTTCTTCACTTTTAGTTAGGCAAAAATGGCATACTCAGCGTAGGAATTTAAGACCAGGTGATATTGTACTTGTACAGGAAAACAATATTGTAAAGGGTGCATGGAAAATGGCCGAAGTTGCCGTAGCTGTACCTGGAAGTGATGGTCATGTACGAGATGTAACCTTGAGGTATAAAGTGCATAAACCAGGTCCCCAGTACAAAGGTCAAAACCGATATGTTAATTAAACGGTCCGCTCATAGACTGATAGTTTTTACTTCCTGTTAAGAGCGTGGTGAATGTTGAGTTATGGTGGGGGAGTGTATGATGTAATCATAATTATTTATAATAGTATATGTGTGTGTGTTGACAGGTGTCAGTTGCCTCCTAGCCGGTGTGCAAATGTAGGCTGATTTCTACGTTTTTGTTTATTTGTAGAGGTAATACGTCCAGAGTGTACTGGCAGAGGTGTATGGCCAGCATTGCACTGGTTTAAGCATGTGTGGGAGTTTGATATGGAGCGCCCAAGGTGTAAGTTTACTGTATTGATTAATCATATGTACTTATATTTTATGATGAATTTGGCAATGTTATAGTGGGATATACTGTATGTTTGTATTTGTAATGGAGTTAGTGTTATTGCTGTGTTGGGTACAATGGACTGCTTACAATTTTATATTTGATTGTTTACGAATATATTGCTGTGTTGTTTTGCATATTTTATTAGGATTACATTTTAAGTGTCTGTTTACAATTTGGAGGTTTGTTTTAATTTGGAAACTTGTTTACAGGCTAAATGTTACTCAATAAAGTATTCATGTGGCACTTGGTGACTGTATCTACCCGATCCATACAGAATGATTGATGGATATCTTCGACGTCAAATCCCTAACTATTTTTTTTTTTTTTTTTTTTTTTTTTTTACTCAGTGACGAAATATGTTCCCCTCTGAAGGGAAGGCTTTGCTTTGTTTAATGGTACCAGTTGTAATTTTTTATCTTACGGACTGATCTGCTTAACGATTATGCACCTGCTGTAACGAGTTTAATTATAAGGACTTGGGAAATGTGAAATAACCACTATTGATTTATTTACGCTTATAATTATTTATCCAACATCAATACGCACACACACACTCACACACACACACATGCACACATACACACACACACACACACATATATATATATATGCATACACAGAGGTTTATGTATATATATATATATATATATATTATATATATATATATATATATATATATTATATATATATATATATATATATACAAATCACACGTGAAGATTGTATATCATGAGCCAGACGGAAAAGTGAAAAGCAGCAGTACCTAGCGCTTTCGTGTATCCTTGATACACCTCATCAGGGTACTGTATATAAAGAAGGAAAAACAGCTTCGAAATATCAAAGGTAAACTAACACAAAAAAAAAGAGATTGTGATAAAAATATATTGGTCAAAGTGGCAAACTATTGGCAATAGATACTGTGTACGTGTAGGAAGTACATCGAGTGCCCTCTTCTACGTATGAATAATTTTAATCATGCAATTATTGGAAAAATCAAAGGAATTTTTTTAGAGATATTATTAAAAGAAACATGATAGTATCTAGTATAATACAAATATAAGTCAAGTTGTGTTCTTAATATTAGCAACGGACAATATAACTAGATAACTGGCTTACGAATGTATTATTGACAACTTAGTAACTATGTAATTGACTGCATAGTAGTTTCCATTTCCGTTTGTAGTAGTTGTTCCTGTAATGTCATTCTGGGCTATGGACCATTTGCTCTTGACTAGGAAGTTTGATTGTACACTATTTTACTTTTCTGTATGTTTATCTTTGATATTTCGAAGCTGTTTTTCAGTCTTTTTTATATATTGTACCCTGATAAGGTGTATCAAAGAAAGAAATATATATGTATATATATATATATATATATATATATATATATATATATATATATATATATATATATATTCACATGGCCTTTTGAAAACAACAATGCTGTCTGATGGCAACAATGTTTTTGAGATATAATTTACCTGAAGATCAGAGGAGCGCCTAATTAGGTTTCTGGATCCATAGTGGGGTCACGTGTGTGTGTGTGTGTGTGTATCTTGACGAAAAAACAACGCTTTTTTCTTATAACTGAGGAAGTATACTTAAATTTGGGAAGAGAAACCTTATTACTTCTTATAGACACGCCAATCAGTAAGGAAGCAATCTGTTATTAAAAAAAATGAAAAACTTAGGAAGATAAGAATGGACGAAGTCTCACAGACTCCTCAGCTCAGAAACGTCTGTATGATTCAAAGGTCATGTCACGAGAAGGTGCAATTTTCAGGTAATGAATCTGAGTGCAAGACAGATGATCGGAAATCCCAAAACATTTATAGAGTATATAGAATAAGATCACCGTAGCGGGGTAGTGCCGTCAGTGCACCTCATTCGGTGCAATGTAGGCATTACTTAAGGTTCTTTGCAGCGTCCCTTCGGACCCCAACTGCAACTACTTTCATTCCTTTTACTGTACCTCCGTTCATATTCTCTTATTCTATCTTACTGCCCACCTGCTCCTAACAATTGTATCATAGTGCAACTGCTTTCAGGTTTTCCTACTGTAACACCTTCCAAACCTTTTACTGTCGATTTCTGTTTCAACGCTGAATGGCCTAGGTTGCATCAGTGCTTGGCATAATGCCAAACATCTAAATAAATAAACAATATAGAATAAGATATAATGGGTTACAGAGATATGTCTTATGTATATCAGAAATTTTGGGAACAAAGCTAAAGAAATATAATGTAATATTACTACTCACAAAGGCAAAATTGAACTAAGTATCCGCTCTGTAGTGGAACAGGAGAGAAAACGGTCATATGGAATTAAAAACACGTTCCGAAATAATTAGAGACAAGCATTCTGGACGCGTGAAAAATAATTCATATCGATTTATTGCCCCACTCATTCTGCATTCACCGCTCGGCCGCGCTTGTGATGGAAACCGTTTTCCAACTGAACTTACTTTTTCGCTATTAATTATTAATTATATTATTATTATTACTTCTACAAAATTGAGTTATTGGTAATAAGACCAGGAAAATTTTACTATGTTTTGACGACGATATTTGAGAAAATGGA
>NC_087201.1:20733770-20770162 GCF_015104395.2 Macrobrachium nipponense | reverse complement strand
TTTTAATATCTTCATTATATGAATGAGGGTAATACTGATGACAGTAGCTAATTAAGTAAGAATGTCCAGCCACTGAGCTTTTTAAAGAGTTCCTCACATTTGTCGCTGAATATCAATCCCTTTCTGCTAAGGATGTTAGTTACTCAGTGGGTGTATTGTGACGAGGTGAAAATCCAGTGTAAGTTTGACAGAGAAGCCACGACCAAAGCATCATACTCCTAAGGATGGTCCTTTGAAGTACTTTTTAATAGAATTAAGTGAAAAAAAAACAGCATTTATTATCCTGACTGAAACATCAGAAACACCCGCTTACCATTTCATTTTTCATTTTGAAAACAAGTGAATGCCTCAATCAACAGAGATGCACAGTAAATATTAATGAGTTGTAGAAGACACGTGGCAGACCAGAAGCAGTTAAAGGTCAGCAACAAATTGATATTGGATATAGTAATGAATAGACAGAAAAATCTTTTGCTGAATTATTTTAATGTAAATGTAAACATTTTTTCTCTAAAAGGAGCAAAAATAATCAAAATTGTCTTCTGGTTGGATGTAGGTCTTCATATATACACACACATATATATATATATATATATATATATATATATATATATATATATATATATATATATATATATATATATATATACATACATATATATATATATATATATATATATATATATATATATATATATATATATATATATATATATATATATATATATATATATATATATATATATATATATATATATATATATATATATATATATATATATATATATATCTGGCATTGATATAATGGCGTCATAAGAAGAACACCAGATTAATTACTGGTCATTTGTAATTAGTATAACGGTGTTTCATTAAAAAATTATAAATAGAAACAAATCGACAAAAACGCCATCAAACATGATAAATTAAAATAACTAATAAGACATGCGACGGGACTCTAGATCGCTACGGAAACTACGCTAGATTGTAAGCTTCCTCACAGAATGAATCAGTAATAAAAACCGTAAGCGTAGTAACATGAATTTGTGTATGAACTTACTTATGAATCTTTAATCTACGATGAGAAAAAAATTCAACTCAACCATTCTGAATAAAAATTAATATATAAACAAAGGACCGTTTTATATTACTGCCGCGATGTTAGGTATTGATGAATAAGCCGACCGACCGAATTCCAGCAACCACTATTCCACCATTATGGAATCTATCTCTGTTTTGATCACCCGCCCTCTGCTGGAAATGCCGCCCATTCGGGTCCATGAATAAACGCGCCCGCTGTGCAGTATTAGGCATCGGGGGCTATTTCAAACTACGTCGAACTGGGAGGCTAAGGGAAACAAGCTTGAGTTTAATGAAAACTTGAAATGAGCAACTATTGTGAAAAATGATACGAATGCAGTAAAAATTTTCGTATTGATAATTACGAACTTTTAGAATGGATGCTTACAAATACCGAATTTTGACATTTATTGGTTTTTGCCTACAAAATGCCCAAGTAAAGATTATTAGAATCCTACATTGTGAATGTAATCATGAATGTCTACATAGGAAATTGGGCTGAGCGATGTGAGACCTTGAATTTCTGTTACTCTTTAAAACTCTTTGCTGCTACAAACAAATTCAAGAGAATAATCCTGAATATAGAATAAAAAAGAAACTGCTTTGAAACTCGAGTATTTTTACTGTGAATGGAGTTTGAAAGTAGATTTCAATAATAGATTTTTATGACAAAATTTGCAAGTTATAATTGTTAATGAAAATAAGAGGTGATGGACTGCGTTTTTAAGTACTCTAAAACAGAGAAATTAAACGAAAAAAGGATAGGGTAAGACAATCATTGAAATACAAGCAAACACACGCACCGTATATATATATATATATATATATATATATATATATATATATATATATATATATATATATATTATATATATATATATATACATTCAGTGCTGGGCTATTTAAGCCGCTCGCCCTCTCCCATGAATTTTAGAGCCGTTTACCAAAAAAAAACCTTCAACGACAGGGAGCATAAACCAAGACCAGCTCTTGATCCAAGCGATCTGAATATTGCATCTCTAAACATGAAATCGACGCTATATAGTTCAACTCAGCTCCTGTATCGCCGCGTAGCCTCTTGAAGCTTGAACTCACCAAGGTCTAAATAAATCACCAGGGAAAACGCCATCTTGGTAGCGGCACTATGCCATTACCATCAGCGCTTCCCAAACATGGCACTGACGAATCGATACGAATTCCTTATAACGGCTTCTGCAGTCTCGAAGGAATCAGCTGGAATGGACTCCCAATCATGAGACAGAGCAAAACGTCACATAAACTGAGAATTGATTCGCGGATGAAGTGGTTGGATGTTCTCTGCGAGTCTCCTGGGCACTAAGCGGGATGAGGTTGGCTGAGAAGTCTCGAATTTATGATCCTTTGATAGAGTTGCTGTTGTCCAACATCAGCGTGATAATGAAATGAGAAATTTAACGATAAGGATCTACCTGGAGGCTACTTTCCAAAGACTCTCAGCTGATTTTCTGATCACCTAATCTGTGTATGTCCAAGGTTGTATGCTTTAAAAAGCTCCGATACAACGCGTTTTATGATCATCAGATCCCACTAGCCATTATGAGCTTCTGTGAATGTACAATCGTTTGCCTTGAAGGGTCATTTCGACAAACAAGGCATCATCCGACCTCCAGCTTATTCGGGACGCGTGCAAGATTTTCCTATCACCCACACGTTGTAAAACATTATACTATACCTACCTTTAACGTAAATTAAAACTTGCTAAAATCTATACTCAAAAACAGCGTTGTTTCACCAACGAAAATTTAAGTATATAAGCTAAATTTTATTAAAAATAATCTTTCTATACCTTTTAACACGCGCTTTATTTATTTCTTAACATTCACATTCTAGTGAATAAATCATAAATAATTATCCTTTCCTAAAATTCCTGCATCTTTAACTCAAAGCGAAACACCTTTCTTAGACCTTTTTAGGCTTTTCCATAGACCTATGGAAAATTCACGGCTACGAAGAAAGAAGTCGAACACTGGAAGAAAATGGAACTAAATAACTAACAACTACTACAGCTCACTAAGAAGAGATGGAATTCCTTATCGAAACGTAGCAACTATAAAACCTAATCTTCAATGTTACGGGAGGAGTTTTACTCATTGTGCGAAAATGATTGCACTTTATTATATACCATTCTCCTGTGGCATATGTGGTTCATTATGAATGTCAACGAGATGCAATATTTGCAACTGCAGTCCTTCACTTCACGGCTGATAATACATTGCCCACTGAGCCATGAGGAATTGAATAAAAACGTATTACCTCATAGAAGATTAAAATGTTTAATGCAACAATAGAAAACTGAAAAGAATGAGAACTCGGGTGTATATATAAGGGTGATTAAATCCAGATGAGGTCAACTATCTTGAGAAGGTTCAGTCATGTGTTGTTGTTATTATTATTATTATTATTATTATTATTATTATTATTATTATTATTATTATTATTATTATTACAGTAGATGACACTATTTCGCATGGAACAAGCACACCAAAGGGGCCATTGACTTGAAATGCAAGCGTCCGAAGAACGTTGGTTTCAACTTTCCACCAGAATCGGTACTGGAGCAGTACACATCGTTGCATATAATCGTATATACATAATATCTTGTATAAAGAATGTACCTCGTTGACAGCATAGTGCCATATGCTTATCATAAACATACTCGTAACATACGTACTCACTTATAAGAATTGTGTTTTCTACAAACAAGATTTTATGCTTTAAGTGTCAATTATAATTTTATTTTAACATGTAAACGCACTCAAAGCGTGGTAAATCTAGTTGGTCTGCTTTACTGATCTCAGGATCATCTGAATATTTCACAGCATAATGAGACAATCACAGAATTGGAGCCATTTTCTGGGATATCAGATAATTATAAACCGGTTTAGATAAGCATGCGTTGATTCCAGCTACCAAGATCAATCAATTGCGTCATAATTAACTGTTATAATTTAAAATGGATCTTTGTACAGCTTTCCCAAATTGAAGTGTATATTCATCTATTGCTGAACTTTTGTCACCCATATTTCCCTATATCCAACATACATTTCTCTCGCGGTCCAACGAAAGAAAATTTGTATAATATTATAAATTAATAATATATAAATGAAACTCCATCGCAAATAGATAAAATATTTGCGGCCACAGAGTGATTTAAAACACAAACACACACACACACACACACACAGTTTCCTTTCATTCTGATGGATTTCATTTCCATTCCCAGAGAATATTTTCTTTAGTAGGTGCCTTCATGCGTGTCACTATTTTCATTTTGACTTTTTATTAGGTTTTAATCCTTCGTGATAGACAGGTTAGCGCTCAGAATATATTATTTTTTTCCTTATCATTTGCATCAGTCTAAAATACTTCACGTGGACAAGTTTATAATATATATCAGAATGATTATGATTATATATATAAAAAGTTATATTTTTTATATATATATATATATATATATATATATATATATATTTATGTGTGTGTGTGTGTAAATATATATATATATATATATATATATATATTATATATATATATATATATATATATATATATATACATATATATCTCTAAAAAGACGTTGTACAAAGAGGAAAATTACTTCTCGTGGAACAAACAATGTTAAAAATACATCTTCTCTGACGGCACCTTATATATAATAAAGCGTTTCATCGAAGGAGATAATATGAGAAATCCTACACTCAAAGTTTTCTTCCATTGACGTCCCCCCCCCCCCCCCCCATCCACTCTAAAATCCAGGAATGTTCTGGGGATCACAAATCATTTTAACCAACTTAACTGCACGGTTGCCACTCGCATCATGATGATATCCATTGTCGTTTAATTAATTTCGCACGAAATAGGAACCGATCTGAATTTGGAGGTCACTGTTCAGAATATGAGACGCCTGCAGTTCACGACGAATTGTCCTGAGCCTAAAATTGGTGCAAAGTCCAATATGGAGGATCAAAGGGATTGTTTTTTTTTTTTTTTTTTAGTCTCGTCCGGAAGTATTTTCCATGGGTGGGTGTACTTATGCATAATACGTTAATAATATTCTTTAAACTTTTCTAGAGGTTCAATGAAAATTATCCACAGGCTTTTTATAGCTTTTTTTCGTGTTGTTCAATGTCGCTTGCAGAAGCAATTGTGTGCGAGACTAATGGCTCATCTCAGTGACAAGTTTTGGTACTCGTTAGAAGTAGAAATAAACGAAGCGTTACAAAAATTTAAGACGATTGGTGATAAGATATATACTATACTTTTTACATAATGTGGTGAAACCCATATTATTATCGTTATATTGCTTCATGTTCGAGTTCGGCTAATTGGTGAGTTTTCTCCAATTTGCGAATGAAGCGGAAAAATAAAAAAAAATGCATAAATAATTTTAAAAAATGGTATGAAATTTAAAATTTGATGAAAAACAAAATGAAGGGGTAAAATTTATGCGTGGAATGATGAGCACAGCCATCTCTATGGCGTATATTCACCAAAAACCTTCATTTTTTCATTAATACCTTTTCATCGTGAGAGACTTACTCCAAAGCACGATCCGGATTAAGTAATGTCCGAATACTTTTGGTACGTTGAGAATATATTGGATGCGAATTTATATTTAAATTCGAAATTTGGTTCTAATTTCTAATTTCATCACAGAATAGGAAATTTTCAGAAATCTTTATTCCCATCACACCAGAATAAAAGTTTATATATATATGTATATATATATATATATATATATATATATATATATATATATATATATATATATATATATATATATATATATATATATATATATATATATATATATATATATATATATATATATATATATATATATATATAATTCTCATTCATTCTGAATATACTATAAGCCTATCCACGTGAAGTAAGTTTAAACTACTGATGCAAAAGATATATTCTGAGTGCTAAAAACCTAATAAAATGTCAAAATGAAAATAGTGACTCGCATGAAGGGACCTACTAAAGAAAATATTTCTCTAAGGATGGAAATGAATAACATCAGATTGAGAGGAACTCACAGGACGACGGAATGTGAAAAAAAAAAAACAACGAAAGGGGAAATCTATGTAGGATTGATGGAACCAAATAGAAAAATGACAAAGTCTATGAATATATTTCAGAGATTATTACAAATTGCAGCAGAAGAGAATCACAAATAGTACATTACTGAGCGTAAAGGCTTCAGTCCCCAATCATTTCCAAGTCGAAAAAAAGCAGCGTAGCTCTAAAGGAATGGCCAATGAGTTCATTCAAAACCCCTTTATAGATAAGAGACAGGTGTATATTATAGAAAAAAAAAGAAGAAAAAAAGGTGAACGGAAGGGCGATAATCAAAGAAAATTGCTTCATTGGCAACTGAAGGTTTAATAAGTGATGAAAGGGAGCGAGAGGGAATTGATTGATTGATTGGCGATTTAAGCCGTCATGATTTTCTTCTGCTCATTTAAAATAAGTCGTGACACCAGTCTAATTTCGGAGACATGATGGATTCTGCCAAGGCTCATCTCACGATGGAGGAAATCATATTTGTTTCATTTGGAGGAAATCATATTTGCTTCATACTTCTTTCACAATAATTCACAGTGAATTTTATTTTCTATTTATTTTCATAACGTTCCACTGTGGAATTGCGTATTCTATATCTTCTGTCATTCTTTACTGCGTCCACCCTTATTACTTCCACTTAATATTAAAAGTTAGGTACGAAGCCTCAGTCAAAATCAACATTTACGGTGCACTAGGAACGTTCATCAGCACAGGAGGATTTATATGAACAAATGTTTTGGTTGTTTAAACTCAGCGACATGTCCAAATAATTTTAATTCTACGATGCCTCATTCGTGGTTTCTTACTCATTGTAAGATTAAAACTTATTTGGACTTTTCGCCGAGTAAAACAAGCAAACCATTTGTTCATACAAAATCTCCTGTGCTGACCATTCCTAGTACTCATTAAATGTTAGTTCTCACTTTTAATGCTAAATACAAGTAATAAGGGTGGACGCAGTAAAGAGTGATAAAAGAAATGGAAAAGGCAAATTCATTGTGAAAAACTCTAAAAGAAAATGAAAGAAATATGATAAGGTCGAAGGCAGGATGTGCCTTATACGAGTATGTAGATAGCCTTAAAATTTCCTTAAAATACAGGGAAAGGAGCAGTGGGCGTACAAAGGGAGAAAGCCAACACAGTTGGCTTAACTTTTCTACGCCCGTGGCTGTAGTACCTGTTGTCATGTTTTTCTTTGCAGCCACCCCACACGCACATAACGGTATACATTAAGAACCTGCTCTCTTAATAGGGAGCAGCGCCATGTGATATCACTTCTCTGTTTTTTAGAAGTCTCTCCGGGATGGCGTCGCTAGGCACACGCCTTCCAACAGAATTATCTCGAGGTCTTTTACGCCGGCGGTTTCTGGCCTCTTTGATGGTAACCCATCCAAGGACAAAGCGTCGTTTAATTTCGCTGATCGCACGGCCATTGGGCAAAGGAAACGAGCTACACTTATTCCCTAAACACCAGAATTTATTCTGTTATGTGCGTGTGGGTGTCTATAAGTAAAAAAATTAGCAACAGTGTTTGCTTGTTCTCCTTTGTACGCCCACTGCACCTTTCCCCTGTATCTTTCTAACATTTTCAGGCTATTTCTATATTCTTATAAAGAACATCTTGCATTCGGCCCTATAAAAACTACTTACCTTCATCTCTTTTTTCGCTACGGGAGAGATCAATACTTTCTCATATACTGACTTCGTTATTGCATCTCCACAATTTACTATTACTTCACCCATTATTACGTCACGTATACTATGCCAGCGATATCTCAATAACTTGCATATTTTTCTCTCGTATTTTCTAGTTCCTCGTTGGAAGAGTGGTTAACGCTCGATTACCAATTCGAGGGTCCAAAGTTCGATTCTCGGCTTGGCCAACGCTGAATCAGAGGAATTTTATTTCTGGTGATAGAAATTAATTTCTGGATATAATGTGGTTTGGATCCCGTTGCTAGGTGACCAATTGGTTCCTAGCCACGTAAAAATATCTAATCCTTCGGGCTAGCCCTAGGAGAGCTGTTCATCAGCTCATTGTCTGGTTAAACTAAGATATACTTAACTTCTCGTATTCCCTTTCGCCATCAACACTTCACACTCACAAAGTGGATTGGTGGTTCAATAAACCGTTTGTAAATTCGAGTTCTGGTTTCCCTCGCAATTCCTCACGGCATCCCTTTAGCAGTTTCTCCAGCAACTCTCCTTAAAATCTCTCGTTCTGTCACATTCCCCTTCCCCCATCTCACCGTCACATCTGTTTATAACACATCTCTCAAGTAACCTTGCTAATCGCTTAATTTGACCCTCTCACCTTCCAAGAAACAATCATCACTTATCTTCGCACTCGCATTTGGCTTCTCAGCCTTACTTTTTGTTCTCATTTGGTTTTTAAAATGATTAAGTTATTAAATCATTAAAGAAAAATATGATATTTTATCGTCATAGACTTCGCGACGTACCGACACCATAGACTCATTTGCTGAACCAAAGAATTAATCACGCCGGAAGCTCTCATGTATATGGATGCATAACTAAACGCATGTTTATTAAACGCAATCGTATTAGAGTGGGAGAAGACCGATCCCTCACGCATTGCATCTGCAACAACTTCGTCATCGGCAGCAACGTAATGATGATAAATAATCACATCTTAGGTGTCTTGGGAAGAGACTATTCGCTCCACTAAATGCAGCGGATCTGCAAGAGGCTGTGCTAAGTCAATTGAAAGTTTATATCGGTGGTGGCAGTTCGAGGGAAGAAAGGGTGAGGGAAATACGACCCCCTTCCCCTTAAAAAAAAACTTCTAAATACGACCCCCTTCCCCTTAAAAAACAAAAACTTCTAAAGGCTCGTAATGAACGAAATGAATCACCTCTCACTCTCCATAAAGTCTTACAAAGATAATAGTTCCATGAAACAATTATCCATTCGGTGCAATAATTAGGTATCGCACTTCTGAGAGAGAGAGAGAGAGAGAGAGAGCGAGCGAGAGAGAGAGAGAGAGAGAAGAGAGAGAGAGAGAGAGAGAGAGATTGCAGCTAATCTTTGAGAATATCGACGCTGTGATGCTGATGATAGCAATGTTCCCAAAACCTGAAGGGGTCCTTTTCCTTCATGTGAATAAATGTTTTGTAAGATAGAAGTAATCATCCAACCTTCCCCAACGAAAGAAAATTATATCATTCACTGACAGACCGAGGTGAGGGGGAGAGGAGACTGCACAAATTGGTTTGCTTCAGAAACTCTGAACATTAATTAAGGAATCATTTGAAGATGAAATAGCCCGAGACCAGGTCTGTAGCCTAAGAATTTTCACCACGTATAAGCATGAGAGAGAGAGAGAGAGAGAGAGAGAGAGAGAGAGAGAGAGAGAGAGAGAGAGAGAGGATGAATGTCTTCTAAAATCATCACGCAAACTGAAGTTTTTTGTTTCTTAAATTGTTACCAACTGGCTTTTGGGGCGTTACTTGGGCAAGTTAAGCCTACAAACTTGTTCTGCTGTTGTTGTTGTTAGTGGTGGTGGGGTTGGGGGAGGGGAGTGGGTGGCTGGGTCAGATAAGGTCTATGGAAAAGCCTAAAAATGTCTGATAAAGGTGTTTCGCGTTGAGTTAAAGATACAGGGAATTTAGGATAGGATAATATTAATTAGAATGAAAAGTAAAAAAGTAAATAATGTGCCTGTTAAACAGTAAAGAAAAATTACTTCTAATGAAATAGTGTATTTATTTTGATTTTCGTTGGTGAAACAAGGCTCTATTTGTCCGTAGGGTTTAGCTCGCTTTAATTTACGTTAAAAGTTAAGGATATAATGTTTACTACTTATGCGAGAGAAGAAAATCTTGCAAGCGTCTCGAGTAAGTTGGAGGTCGGAACACGCCTTGTTTTCTATGTGTATCATCAGTATGTTACAATATTTTCGTTTAAATATTCCTAAAAATTTCTGAAAAGTTCCTCAGTAACTATTGTAATGTGAAAGGTAAAACTTTTAACAATCAAAATAGTTGTACGGTAGGAGGCTTTCCAAGAGCTCTTTCTCACTTGTAAAGAATCCTCGTCACAATAAAAATAACTCAGACATCATCAATTTGAAAGATCTCTTTCACAGCGCTTCTATCGGTCAATCTGATTAGAACTTAGACTAAGTGATGGTAGTTTAACCAAATTACATTAATCTAAACCAGCAGCGACCTTGCATATCACACTCTGCGACACTACAAGTATTCACACATCATTGAAGTATTGTGATGCAGTCTTTTTATGACAAGTCATTTGGCAGTGTCTTTACGGTCATATTGTGCAGATTTTACTTAATCCAATATTCATGATACAACATTGTTAGAAATAAGTGTTTCTGTCACAAATGATACGTATATAATTATATTTACCACAAATTTCTTTTATTTACATGTCTATGTCCATATAAATCATATTGAACTTTTCTAACACAAGTGCAGTAGATGTTCTAACTAAATTCAAAGTAATTTATTAACTAATTTATCAACTAACTCAGCCATCAGTATATCTTTTAGATCAGTCCTTACAGGACTGCCTATGCATTCATTCAACAGCATAGTGTGTTATTTGATACAGTCATATACATAACTGAATTGTTAAATTTGGAACAATTGTTCACGTGGTATTTGTGTTTAAGACTTTACCATGCTAACCTTTAAAACAACGCTCTTTATCACCAACGCCATCATCGTTGACATGACCAAATAAGCTATCAGATCAAAGTTGTTCGTATGCGCACGGACACTTACATTTGTGGTATTTCCACTGACGCAGAGGACAAAACCAGCACTAGCTTAATTCATTAAGCATTCCGAAAAGTTTCCGTATCTCGCAATGTTAAGAATGAAAAACGAACTCTTAATATACAAGTACTATATCAATAACTATACCAGAAATCAAGTCAACGCCCCATTCGCGAATATCCCAATTTTCCAAATAATTAAATGAGACTTAACCAATAACTTTCTGGCTTATTTGGTGGACTTGAAAAGCATGTAAATCTGGCATTCATTCGGAATCTTTTTTAGCTCTTATCCTTGGTCCATACTCCATTACTCAACAAACATTTCTTGAGTCTCCTTCAATGATTTCTTTGAGAGATCTTCCCGACGAGAAAACGAGCAGGGCAGACAAACAGACAGAAAGAGTGAATGAATGAATATATTGCATCCGTCCAACTTCACTGGCAGATGCATAGCTATCACATCTGTATCATTCGTACCACGGGGAAAAAATTGATGAATGAAATCCGAGAGTTTCAACAGAGAAAAGTGCGAAATGACTTCCGTCAGATGCAGTGTATTGAATGGAGGTGAATCCCGATAAGTAAATGGCTGTTAGTAGGTCTCGCCTATCTCTTCCTTTCATCATTCTACCTTTCATCTGATATTGTTCCTTGGGTCCCGTGCGAGGATTTTCAAATATGTCTTTTGAGATTAGGAACTTGAAAAGACAGCTTTCAGCAATATCTATTTCATGCACAAAACGAAAATGTTCCAATCGAACTTTAAGGTTTTATCATAAGAGAGAATTCTTCATATTCTCCTGAGAATTTTACAAAACATTCAAAGAGGTCCACTGTCTTCATACTGCATACTTTCCAACTCTCTCTCTCTCTCTCTCTCTCTCTCTCTCTCTCTTACTCTCTCTCTCTCTCGCTCTCTCTCTCTCTCTCTCTCTCTCACTGGATTAGTATTTTCGAAAATCTAAAGCTCAACAATGAAGGTCACCTTGGATCAAGAACCAGGACATATCCCAATGGGGACAGTAGCTGTAGCATGGCAGGTAGTGATTTGCCTAGATTATAAAAATTAATATCTTCCGTCTGATAATAAATGAATTACACTTGAATACTGTCTCAAGAGGAAAAATTATGTAATGGAGTTTTATTTAGACAATTCAGAATTTTCACCTTTTATTCTTCGCTTTTCTTGTGTGAAAGCATATGTTGGAAAGTTTGTTGGGGATCGTAAACATGTTAATTTAGCCCAAGCGTTTGATTTATAAGAAAAAATAAATAAATAAAATAACAAGGATAAAATTTACTATCGAGTAAGACTAAGCCATAACGTGAGACCCGATGGTCATTTTACAGGTATTTGTTATTTTTCAATGTGCAGCACTTGCAGTGAAAATTGCGTAAGCAGCTCTTTGAAATGAGTGGAAATCAGACCCAGGGAAGACTTCAGATATCACCACGAGCTAGAAGCTTACTGGTCAAGCTTACCTCTAATCAGAGATAACATAAAACAAATTGTCATTGGTAAGTCAGTTTCAGCTTTAATTGTTTTATAGTTACGTTTTCTTACAGTAAAAAAAAAAAATCTATAATAGGCTCTTAAAATCTAATATCGCAAGTCAATTATGAGCAGTTATGAAAGTTAATTACCTCCTTTTGCTGCGTAGAATATATATATATATATATATATATATATATATATATATATATGTATATATATATATATAATAATATATATATATATATATATATATATATATATATATAAAATAATTCACAATCATTCTCAAATATACAACAAGACTGTCCACGTATATATATATATATATATATATATATATATATATATATATATATAAATATATATAGGATATATATATATATATATATATATTTATGTTTATATAAAAAGAGGGCTGTATTAATAATATATCTCAGATACCGTTGTAATGTGAGATGCTGTGACTTTCTTACAATGTAGGAGTCATCGATCTAACTTTCCTTGGAAACAGTGGTCCAAGTGACAAGACATCTTGACTTAGGAAATGCTGATGTACCTTTTTGGTGGTGTGATGTTAAAATTTCTACCTGTGCAGGTAAGCGCCACCTCCTGTTGCTATGGGGCGCTTGATACATAGGTGCCTTTTGAAACTGGTTCTAGGCAGTACCACCCTGGCGTGAACAATGTGAGTGAGTTCGTGCGTGTGTGCGAGCTTTCGTCCCTACAAAATGAGAATGTAAGGTTACCAAGGAGAGAGATCATTAAAGAGGCAGCAGAGCCAAGATGGCTTCTGCAAAAGTATTTTTTGATAGTGTTTGTGAATACTGTGTTGAATGGGTAAGCATACTTATTTTTAGCCAAAGTGTGGCTTGTCTGTATTTTGAATGTTTATTTAAAAGATGTTCTATTTCATATGATCTTTTGATCTTGTGCTTATCTAGGTGTTCTCCTGCCTTCTAACAGGCGGTTCTGAGAAAAGGGTACTGAATATGGTGACTTAATAGATACGGGAACTTAACAAATGTTTCATGGTGTTACTATGGAGACTGTATTATGACTTGCCCAGTTTTATGACTAAGATAATATTGGTTATTGTAGTAGAAATATGGAGTGGGTTATCTGAGTTCAACCTTTCACTTAATTATTTTGTCAAGATCCTGAGTTTATTTAGCTAATACTTTGCTCTCAAATAAATGTATATTTTTTGTAGGTTCACAAGTCTGATTTAATGGCTTAGGTAATGGAGAGAGAGAGAGAGAGAGAGAGAGAGAGAGAGAGAGAGAGAGAGAGAGAGAGAGAGAGAGAGAGGGGGGAGGCTATTGCCAGTGCCTTAGACGCACAACTACTGCTACCTTTTAAAATAGAAATACCGAGATTAGAATCTTCAGTTAAATATATATATATATATATATATATATATATATATATATATATATATATATATATATATATATATATATATATATATGTATATGTGTGTGTGTGTGTGTGCGTGTGTGTGTACATATGCATACTGAAATATGGGTTAATTTAACAATATTTATAAGGAATAATCACCATAATTCATTTTATATTTCCTCTTCTACAATTTTTTTTTCACTACTCTCTCATTACTTTTCTGTGGTGTCTAAATCTTCAAAAGTTATCTGGTTCACTTATCAAGTTATTCACTAGTATAGGCAAGTTACGTTTTTTTTTATTTAACACAAAGTGGACGATGTAAGTGTACAACTTTGCCAGTTCATCCTCATGAGAAAGAATTGAAGCACATAGAAGTGATAAAGTTGTACATTGAATTGCTGATGGGTGATTGGTTTTGATACAGGTGGCGAGCGGGGGTCCTTGCCATAAAGTGACCTGTGGTAAGGTGTGAAAGCTCTTAGGAGTCTTTTTGTGGGGCTGTGGACCGTGCTCCGAACCAACAGTGATTGATTTCTGATATGCTATTAGGGGTAATTCTGTGTCATTGCCAGATGAATAAGTGGCTGTATGGACCTCCTCAGTATTGCTTCTGGTGCTCTGTCACCTCGAATTACTTCGGCGATATAAATGTTTTGTTTCTCTATTCATGGTCGATGGCTGAAGACAAGACTGAAATTACTCCGGGAAGTCGTGGTCATTACAGGTCTTCTGACAGTAGCGAGCAAAGGGTTTAAATCTTGGAATTTGTAATGTCTATAAGATGTCTACGTACCAGATGTGGGTTGAAGGTGTCAATAAACTAGATTTCAGGTCGAAATAATGCCATCGAAATAACCATTGCGCTTCCTGATAACACCTTGAAAGTATAATGAAATGTAATTGAAGAGGGGCGTTTTAGTCATGCTGATGTATGGGCTGGATTATGGGTAACTGGATCTGTGAATGTCTGTCTTCATTAGGAAAAGATAGTACATCATTTATATCTCATTTGGACTCTTGTTGCCTAAGATAAAAATGATGACGCACTAGATGATGCCTCTAAAGCCTTGCCCTTTTTGATATTTAGACCTCATGTGCATCTTATTATAGATTTTCCATCTATGATGTAATATCATAGAAGGAACCGAGGCCACCAGAGTGTGCCAAGTGTTGAGGGTATTCATGATTTGTATATCAATGTTATACTTGAGTAGCTGTTGTTAACAAGGTCTTGCCCTATGCAGCTGAGTTCCTGATGGACACTGCGCCATCCTTGTGCCTTTCTCGATGATGAGGACGTCGACTAATGGAAGCTTCCACTGTGTGCTGTTTCAAATGCACGTTCGCTTCTTGAACATTCTCTGAAGAAGGCTGATGTTGCCTCGGTGTCCTTAGCATATCGGATGTGTGAGGTAGTTTTCGGTATGAGGTGAAAAATACATTATTCAGCTATGCCCATCTAAACTAGTGGAAAGGACGTCCCATTGCTTCACCTTCCATGTGTGGATGCGCCCTCTATGCATATGTTCAAAAGAGATCTGAAGGCATCTTCAGGAATAGTGAATTTAATGGTCATATCGTCCAAACTGAACTTATACCAGGTCCTTCGATCTACATAGAGTTCACTGAGGTTACAGATACAGCTCCAAATAACAGATGCCTAGGAATCCTTGTGGTAATGCCCATTTTCGGCCTAAACCATTCTGCCTCTGTCACTCAAAAGACATTTCCCCCGCCTACTAATATAGTGAGGCCATATCCACAAGGATTCAAAATCTTGATGATCAACACGAGATACACATCCAGCTAGTCAACAGCAAAAACCACGATGTCAGTAAGACCACTTGTCTATTTGGCAACACCACATAAACACCTCCAAGGCCTGTCAGTAATCCATTGTGCTCTGCGCCTTCTCTGTGCTCATATCTTTCTGCATAAGATGATAATTGAAGTTATTTGTTACCTGATTTGCTGAACGTTGGTGTAAGTAAAACCAACACGTGATCCGACCTCCAGCTTACTCGGTAATTGCTAAAACTCTATAGTCAAACAGGGCACTGTTTCACCAAACAAAAATAAAATAAATACGCTGTATTTCATTAGAAATAATTTTCGCTATTGTTTAACACGCACTTTTTTTTATTTTGCTAAGCTTCATTCTAATAAATATATCATATATATCCTATCCTAAAATTCCTGTATTTTTAACTCAAACGCTTTACACCTTCTTCAGATATTTTTAGGCTCCTCCGTAGACCTTTCCGCCCCCACCCCCCCCCCCCCCCCCCCCCCCCCCCCCCCCCCCCACACGAACAACGGCAAGAACAACAACAAAGTATTGTAGGCTTACTCCCCGAGTTAACGTAAATACCTGACGGTCGCGCACTCCCTGATTTTCCTGATTAGATAAATATTTCAGCTCCTAAATTGAATAAAAATGCTACACAGAAAAAAAAAAAAATAACATGGCGTGCAGCATTATTTTCAATGAAACCTTTTGCAAGAATGTGTCACTCTCCAAATGTTATCATAGTTTATTAATATCAATTTCAGCTTTGTCTCCTCCAATGGAATGAAGGTTATTTACTACACTTACATGCATTTGATGACTGGAAATTACAAATCTCATCCTGGTTATTATTCTTTCCATTATTTCTTTTGTAACCCAGAAACTGTAATATCCCAACTTTGATTTAAATTGATCAGAGAAATACTCTTTTTATCATTTGATGATAGGGAAAATTAGAAATCATCTTGGTATTAGTTTTTCCATTGATTTCATTTGTAAATCCCAGAAAAACTGTAATATCCTCCAATCTTTGATTTAAATTGATCAGAGAAAATACTCTTTTTAATCAGTCATGGCAAGATCTAGGGTAGGAAAAAAAACATTATCAGTTGCTCATGAAACGCTATAATAAGTATTTTTTTTCACAATAATTGATCTTAAGACCCTTGTATTTAATTTCATATATGACCTCTACTGCATCATCTATTTTAGAAGATCGAGGTAAGAAATGATGATTTCTGCCTATTGCAAGAGCATACTTTAATCCATTTCAACGTGAGAAAAACTTCTTGATAAACTCACATTTTTCCCTTCTGCTCCTGAAAGTTGTTGCTATATTATATTCCGGGAGTTCACTAGAACCCAATTTATAAAATAACATTTACGAAACGTTTGAACGTAAAACTCCCCTTACTGTAGAACGAACGAAACGTTCCCCAAACACAATCCCAAATAAAAAGTAATTAAAGAAATAAGGACTTTATAAACACAAAGCCCTGCTAGAGCCCAGACAGAGCATGAGACGAACAAATAAAATAAATGATTAACCATGACGCCATCCAACAAACACTATGCATGTGGAAGTCGTGTTTGCCTATTTTGCATCTATGTGATACAAGGCTTAACGTTCTTCTGAGCAAGCCAAGGACCTTCGGAGATAACAACACATTCTAAAGCTGAATTTAAAAACGCAGCATACTACAAGGAGACTTTGATGTCTATCTTAGCTTTATGTTGAATGCATAATAAAACCACTTTGATCACCCTTGGGGCAAGACGGGCATTGTTGTTTTCGGTTTACTTGTAATCTCAAGACAAATAATTAAATAATCCCAGACGCTCGTAAACGCTGCAGTTGAATCGATTGATTGTATGCTAATGCGCCTTGCATCATCAAGGAAGACGCCTGCCAAGTAAGGCGAGAGAGTCGTGAATCTGATATCGGCTAAAAGGAAACCTGACATATTATATCAACAGCTCATTCTTGGCCCTCTTTAGGTCTTGTAAGTGACGATATAAGCAGGTCGTATTCATTGCCATTTTGTCATCTGTTTTGTTGGTTTTAGCATTATGTTTCATTAATGTGATGAATTACTTTCTCTTCGCATCGTGTTTCCCTGATTATAAAATAAGGGGACTACAGTTAACAGAAGGAGAAGTTGAACTTATCTATAGATCTCTACTGATATTTAGATTCAATGATTATGCTGACTTTCTTAACAACTATTTTCATTACCATCACAAGTTCCTAAACAACGTCTGCAATGACAAGGGGAAGACTCGACAATGTAGATTACAATTTAAAACTGTTCAAAAAATTTATTAGAATAAAAAAGGCGTGATCCGACCTCCAGCTTACTCCGGACGTGTACAAGATTTTCCCCTCTTACACTTTAAGTTGTAAACATTATATTCCTATCTTTTAACGTAAATTACGTGCTAAAATCTGCAGTCCAAATAGAGCCTTGTTTCACCAACCAAAATAAAAGTAAGTACATTACATTTTATGAGAAATAATTTTCTGTACGTGTAATATGCGCATTATTTAGTTTCTTACATTTTCATTCGAAGAAATAAATCATTAATATCCTCTCCCAAATTTCCTGATCTTTAACCAAATGCGCAACATCTTTTTCAGACCCTTTTGGGTGCCCATAGCCCTACCTTTCCTACTCCCAACAACTAAAACAAAGTACTTTGCAGGCAGACTCACCGAGCAAGAGAAATTCAGATTTTTTACCGTAAGTGTAGTGACATACTACAAGCGGCAAACCGTTGCTGCGCGCGGCAGCGGCGAAAAATCCCGCCAGCATGTGTTGTCCTATGGGACCTGACATACTAGAGAAACCGACGCCGCGCGCGGTCGCGGTTGCCGCTGGTCTGTTTTTTTTCTGCCGCACACGTTGGCGGGAAAATTAATGCCGCGACCGCGCGCGCGGTTTTCAGAGTCAACACATGTTAAGCTATGGCTACTGACATACTATGCCGCGCGCGGCGGCGGGAAAACATTATCTTTTCTGGTATATATATTTTCTACTAATGTAAGTATGTTGAAAATCTCCATGTATTACTTCTATTATTTTTCTTACATTTTCATTGCTTCATTATCATGCCATTTTCACCAATATGGGTAGAAGTGGCTTTTAAACTAGCAAGATATACTCTTATTATATAATTACGCAGTACTATCTATTGCAATATTTATCGCTAAAAGACAAACTGTATTTTAACTGTTTTTTTAATATAATTCCCTCAGCTCGCTATCAACCCAAAGTTGACATCCCTGCCTGTGATGACTGTGATCTGCAGTAGTTTCGAAGCAGTCGTCAGGTGCACTTCTTTCTCGCTCGCACTCCTGTTTTTCAGGAATTCCTAATAATATACATATATCAATAGTGAACCTTTTTGAATATGTCTGCGGAGTGATTATTTCTATGGTAGAGCAACAGCCTGGCCATCTGGGGACAAGGGTTGTGATCAACATAAGATAGGGCGGAAAAAGATAAAGCCTGGGTAACTGTAGCTAATGGCGTCAACGAAGAATGGGATTCCCTCAGCAAGGAAGAACAAACAAAGCAGCACACAAAGTTGCATTTTAATGATGTCCGAACAACACTGGATACTTTGGGATGTTTAGAAACGATTGCTAAACTTTCTATAAGTTGTCGTGGGATCACATTTTATGTCGCCATCCAGATTGAATCTGATTGCGAATAAATCATGGAGGAGGGAGAATTTCAATTCATTATGTTGGACGCTTGGTGACCTTGCATACCTTCCATGAGCACAAACCTTTATTTTATGAGAGAATTCTCAATCACTTGAGTATTTTTGTGAATGATTCTCTGGCCATTAGTTATTAAATCTCTGTTTTTGGATAAGAAACTCATAATGCATTGGAATTTGTGTAACTGAATCCTGCAAGGGTCATTTAATGGGAGATTTGACTTCTCACAACTTATGCGTTATTTTTTTTTTTTAGTAAGATTGTAAATGAAGTGGCCGTGTGCTAACAGTAAACGTTATCACATTCAACTTGTTATGAATGATTACTTCTGCTGAAACATTGAATTTTTAAAACCTTCATTTAGTATAAGAGAAGACTTGAAAGTTAGATATTACTTGGTAAATATTTCGAGGCCTCAAGTTACCTGTAAGCAAAACTTTTCGTCTTGTTGACAAATTGTCTGGAAATTCGACCCAAATAGGAAGCAGGTGATGTTGAAATTCTTACAGAGCTATAAGTATGTTCTAGTGCAAAAATCAAGTTCAAAATAAAGCTCCAGGTAACGCTATCGAATAAGCTATTAAGATGATGCGATTGCTCGGTTCCTATACAACGGCACACCGTGAAAACACTGTACAGACGAAAAATGAAAAATATGATATAGATTCCATACGTAATGGCTTCCTTAATTACCCGAGTCAAAATGTGCATCGGAGTAACGAACACTCTGCGACCTTAGAGTTCATTTACAATTAAAAAGTTTTCTCATTCCGTGAAAAGACGACCTAAGTCTTATGATAAAAGAAAGCAACGAAGGCTGTAATGCTTGCAACCTCAAGATAATTCTCTCTCTCTCTCTATCTCTCTCTCTCTCTATCTCTCTCTCTCACTTTTACTAGTATAACGGTATTTTACCAATCACGTAAATCAGCCAAATCTAGAGTTACGCTGCTAACGTTTTATATCTCTTTAAAAACGAATAATAAAAACATTCATATGAGCTATCGACCAACAGCCATTTTCTCAAATAATCGTCGTCAAAACATAGTAAAATTTTTCCTGGTCTTATTACCATAATCATTTGTAGAAGTAATAATAATAATAAAAAAATATATTAATAATAATAGCGAAAAAAGTAAGTTCAGTTGGAACGGTTCCATCACAAGCGCGGCCGAGCGGTGGAATGCAGAATGAGTGGGGCAATAAATCGATATGAATTTTTTATTTTTTCACGCGTCCAGAATGCTTTGTCTCTAATTATTTCGGAACGTGTTTTTAATTTACATATGACCGTTTTCTCTCCCGTTCCACTACAGAGCGGATAATTAGTTCAATTTTTGCCTTTTTTTTTTTTGATTTGTGAGTATAATATTACATTATATTTTCTTAGCTTTGTTCCCAAAAATTTCTGATATACATAAGACATATCTCTGTAAAACCATTATATTCTTATTCATATTGTTTATTTATTAGATGTTTGGCATTATGCCAAGCACTGATGCAAACCTAGGCCATTCAGCGTTGAAAACAGAAATCGACAGTAAAAGGTTTGGGAAAGGTTGTTACAGTAGGAAAACCTGAAAGCAGTTGCACTATGATACAATTGTTAGGAGCAGGTGGGCAGTAAGATAGAATAAGAGAATATGAACGGAGGTACAGTAAAAGAATGAAAGTAGTTGCAGTTGGGTCCGAAGGGACGCTGCAAAGAAACCTTAAAGTAATGCCTACATTGCACCGAATGAGGTGCACTGACGGCACTACCGCTACGGTGATCTTATTCCTATATACTCTATAAATGTTTTGGGATTTCCGATCATCTGTCTTGCACTCAGATTCATTACCTGAATATTGCCCTTCTCGTGACATGACCTTTAATCATAACAGACGTTTCTGAGCTGAGGAGTCTGTGAGACTTCGTCCATTCCTTCTTATCTTCCTAAGTTTTTTCATTTTTTTTAATAACGGATTGCTTCCTTACTGATTGGCGTGTCTATAAGAAGTAATAAGGTTTCTCTTCCCAAATTTAAGTATATTCCTCAGTTATAAGAAAAAAGCGTTGTTTTTTCGTCAGATACACACACACACACACACACACGTGACCCCACTATGGATCCAGAAACCTAATTAGGCGGCGCTCCTCTGATCTTCAGGTAAATTATATCAAAAACATTGTTGCCATCAGACAGCATTGTTGTTTTCAAAAGGCCATGAATAGAATATATATATATATATATATATATATATATATATATATATATATATATATATGTATAATATATATATATATATATATATATATATATATATATATATATATATATATATATATATATATACATAATATATATTTCTTGATACACCTTATCAGGGTACAATATATAAAAGACTGAAAAACAGCTTCGAAATATCAAAGATAAACATACAGAAAAGTAAAATAGTGTACAATCAAACTTCCTAGTCAAGAAGCAAATGGTCCATAGCCCAGAATTACACTTACAGGACAACTACTACAAACGGAAATGGAACTACTAAGCAGTCAATTACATAGTTACGAAGTTGTCAATAATACATTTCGTAAGCCAGTTATCTAGTTATATTGTCCGTTGCTAATATTAAGAACACAACTTGACTTATATTTTATTATACTAGATACTATCATGTTTCTTTTAATAATATCTCTAAAAAAATTCCTTTGATTTTTCCAATTAATTGCATGATTAAAATTATTCATACGTAGAAAGAGGGCACTCGATGTACTCCTACACGATACACAGTATCTATTGCCAATAGTTTGCCACTTTGACCAATATATTTTTATCACAATCTTCTTTTTGTGTTAGTTTACCTTTGATATTTCGAAGCTGTTTTTCCTTCTTTTATATACAGTACCTGATGAGGTGTATCAAGGATACACGAAAGCGCTAGGTACTGCTGCTTTTCACTTTTCCTGCTGGCTCATGATATACAATCTTCACGTGTGATTGTATATATATATATATATATATATATATATATATATATAATATATATATATATATATATATATATATATATATATATATATACATAAACCTCTGTGTATGCATATATATATATATATATATATATATATATATATATATATATATATATATATATATATATATATATATAATATATATATGTGTGTGTGTGTGTGTGTGTGATGTGTGTGTGTGTGTGTGTGCGTATTTGATGTTGGATAAATAATTATAAAGCGTAAATAAATCAATAGTGGTTATTTCACATTTCCCAAGTCCTTATAATTAAACTCGTTACAGCAGGTGCATAATCGTTAAGCAGATCAGTCCGTAAGATAAAAAATTACAACTGGTACCATTAAACAAAAGCAAAGCCTTCCCTTCAGAGGGGAACATATTTCGTCACTGAGTAAAAAAAAAAAA
The DNA here is from genome assembly GCF_015104395.2 of Macrobrachium nipponense. NCBI lineage: Eukaryota > Metazoa > Arthropoda > Malacostraca > Decapoda > Palaemonidae > Macrobrachium > Macrobrachium nipponense. The sequence continues at coordinate 20,747,377 of NC_087201.1, read as the reverse complement.
ATAGTTAGGGATTTGACGTCGAAGATATCCATCAATCATTCTGTATGGATCGATGGGTAGATACAGTCACCAAGTGCCACATGAATACTTTATTGAGTAACATTTAGCCTGTAAACAAGTTTCCAAATTAAAACAAACCTCCAAATTGTAAACAGACACTTAAAATGTAATCCTAATAAAAATATGCAAAACAACACAGCAATATTCGTAAAATCAAATATAAAAATGTAAGCAGTCCATTGTACCCACACAGCAATAACACTAACTCCATTACAAATACAAACATACAGTATATCCCACTATAACAATTGCCAAATTCATCATAAATATAAGTACATATTGATCAATACAGTAACTTTACACCTTGGCGCTCCATATCAAACTCCCACACATGCTTAACCGGTGCAATGCTGGCCATACACCTCGCCAGTACACTCTGGACGTATTACCTCTACAAATAAACAAAAACAGAAATCAGCCTACATTTGCACACCCGGCTAGGAGGCCAACCGACACCTGTCAACACACACATATACAATTATAAATAATTATGATTACATCATACACTCCCCCCACCATAACTCAACATTCACCACGCTCTTCAACAGGAAGTAAAACTATCAGTCTATGAGCACCGCTTAATAACATATCGGTTTGACCTTTGTACTGGGGACCTGGTTTATGCACTTTATACCTCAAGGTTACATCTCGTACATGACCATCACTTCCAGGTAACGCTACGGCAACTTCGGCCATTTTCCATGCACCCTTTACAATATTGTTTTCCTGTACAAGTACAATATCACCTGGTCTTAAATTCCTACGCTGAGTATGCCATTTTTGCCTAACTAAAAGTGAAGAAAAATAATCTCGATGCCACCTCTTCCAAAAAGAATTTACAATCTTCTGCATAAACTGAAAAACTTTGCCTTGGATTATTACTTTCATCCCATAATCCACTTACGGGACTCTGACACCTGTATGACCTAAGAGCAAGTCATTAGGGCAAAGTAAATGCCCAAACTGGGATCAAACCCTGGTTTGAGACCAATTGGACGGCTATTCATTAAATAGCAATCTCAAACATACAAGTCTGAAGCTCACTCCATGAAAGAATATTAGTACCAACAGATGTCATAATCATCTCTTTACAGACTTTATCAGAGATTCGCTGCACCCATTCTCCCATGGAGCATCTGCAGACTTGTTGAATGTCCAACTCATTCCGAAAACACTACCAAACTCTAAAATTTGTGTCATATTCCAGTTCCTGGCCATAGTTCGCAATTCTTTGTTAGCTGCTACTAACTGTGTGCCTCCATCTGAATGCATACGCTTTGGAAATCCTCTTATGGAGACAAACCTACGTAATGTCATTAAAAAATTCTCTGTATCATAACCCTCTGCTAAATCTAAGTACACAGCTCTACTCACCATACAATTAAAGATTATCCCATAAACCCTTTTTCTAGTGCGCCTCTTGACCGTGTCTTTCACAATAAATGTACCAAACAAATCAATAGCTGCATTAAAAAAGGGTGGGGCGGGTTGAAGTCTCTCAGATGGACACTGACCCATGCATTGCTCTTCAGTCTTCTTAGCCAATTTACGACAAATGACACACCGAGCCTTCACTGACTTTATAAGTTTCCTGGCTCCAGGCACCCAAAACTTGGATTGCAATTTGGCTAAGGTTACCTCTACACCAGCATGATCTATCTCTGGATGTGTGTTTAACATACAATCTTGTGAATGAATGCCTAACAGGTAACAATACAAATGTACTCCTGTTCCAATTATCCTTCAGCCATACTGAAATCCTTTGACACACATATTAAACCTTCCTCATTCATCACAGCTCCAAGTCTCTCATATCTCTTTTCCCAGTCACCAGCTATAGTCTTCTGGACCCACCCCACCCATATATCCTCTGCTACTTTCAGATCATCTGAGTGAGGAACTAAAAAGACACCTTTAAATGACCTCAACCTAACTGCCTTCAAACTCTAGCAGTCACTCTTAAAAGCTTACTGTAACTACCATATATATTTACATCAATTATAACAGTATTATCCCTATATCGATTATTTACAATTTTGACTGGAGCAATAATCTGGCCTAGTTCGAGATCATTGACTGACTGATGGGCCATTCACTAACAGGTAAACACATAAATGGGGGTCCATTCTGCCATAAAGAATCAGAATCTAAAAGCATAGGGTGTGTAGGCCTTGTAGTTAAGTCTGCTGGATTATTTCCTGAGGATGTCCAAAACCATTCAACAGATTTTGATTTAGTTTGAATTTCTGCTACTCTAGTAGCGACAAAAATATTAAAACTGCTTGACTTATTACAAATTTGTGCTCTGACAATAGATGAATCAATAATAGTATGACTGACTCAAGTTCAATGTCTATTTTCCTTCTCAATCACAGTCCTCAACCGCAGGCCAACACAGCTCCACACAACTCTAACCGTGGATGGTGAGCTGTCGAGTAGGAGCAATCCTATTCTTTGCCATCAAGAGTTTACTTACAAAGGGTCCTTCCCTCACTTTCCACCTCAAGTACGCACAGGCTCCTATAAGCTAACTTACTTGCATCTGCAAAAATGACTAAATCAGGCTTACCAACGGCGTCTTTAGGCTTCACACATCTATGGAACGTCAAAGTTTCTAACGCATACATTTCTTTAAATAACTTTCTCCATCTTTCATACATATACTGTGGCATTGCTTCATCCCAATCTAATCTTCGCTCCTTTTTCACTGATGGTGGTTAGTAAATCGCGCATAAGCAACTTTGCTTTCAAGGTGAATGGCACAATGAACCCAAGGGGATCATATACCGAAGCAGTTTGACTGAGTACCATCCTTTGATTTAACGTATTTGGGAGTTTCTCATCGATTTCTGATTTCTTTATGGGTGGCTCCATTCGAATATTTTTTACTTTCTTAGAGAAATTTATCTTTACACATAGAAAAACAGGTCCTCCTTAGGATTCCAGTTCAACACCAGTACCTTTTCCTTATCAGTTTTCAAGATGTTAAGAAAAATTATCTTCTGGACTCTCACCTGACATAACCCAGTGCTTGATCTGAAATCCTCCCCGAGATAATATTGCATTAGCTTCTACAATACTTCTCTTAGCCCTTTCAACCGTCGATACACTTGACAGTATATCATCAACATACGAGTTGCGATTGATCAACTCTGCAGTTAGGGGAAAGGATTCATCCATCTCGGTGGTTTTTACGTGAGGCCATCATTGCTATTATGACACTAGGTCTATCACCAAATGTCACAGTAGTAGCACATAGTGATCTGGCTCTCTGTCAGTTTTCTAAGTCCCGCCACAAAAACCTATGAGTATGTTGATCAAGTTCTGAAATTCGTACAGAGTTGCTAATTTTCTTAATATCTGCCTACGAAGGCCACAGCATGTTGCCTAAAACGTATCAGTATAGCAATCATGTTGTTTAGCACATCAGGGCCCTTGCAAAGTAATCATTGAGTACGTGACCAAGTAAGAGGAAGAAGAGTTGAACACAATTCTCAAAGGGGTAGAAACTGAGTCTGGCTTGTGGACTTCATGGTGGGGCAAGTAGTGAACGGGACCATTATAATTACTTATCTCATCTATGTTCAATTTTCTAGCAACTTCCCTATGACCCATATCTAAAATCTGATCATTATATTTTTTAGAGTAATCGCTCCCGAGCTTTATTAACCTTCGTTCAGTAGATTTTAGTCTTCCATATGCAAGGAAAACATTATTAGGGAGTTTGTTAGGATCCTTAATCCATGGATAGCTTGCAATCCAATACCCATTTATTGAATCATAATTAAGTCCTTCTTCTATCTGTTTTAATTCCATTTCCTCCTTCAAGCTATGTTCCCCACTCAATGAACACTTCCCACATTTACAACCACTACATTTAGGTACACATGAAGTTCCAAAATTTTCAACTGAAAAAAAATCTTCTAACTGTTTTGAGAGGTTCTCACTGTATCGTGGTATGATGTCAGTTGACCTCAGTAGCTACAGTCATGTGGCTAATCCTTACCGTTAAGACACTATTAGTACCCATATTCTTATTCATAAACTGGATATGAACCTCTTACACACATTCCAAAATTGTTTTGCATTAGCTGTAAGGTATCAATGGTTCTAACCACTTGAGGTATCATGCTACTGTGATCCACGCCAATTAACAAATCTACCTTGCCTGTTGGCCGACAAATTTTCCACTCCTCTACACCAAATAATTTAGCTATCAATGTGGTGTCAAATTCTGCAATGTCAGATGTAATTTTCATTGATACCACAAGCTTCAATAGTCCATTCAGTACCAGTCAAATCAGTAATTGGCACATTATAAACTTTACTGTCAAACAGCTCAGTGCTATTTCCAACTTTAGTTACAGTGAGACTTACATCTTTACCTCTCAAACCCAACTTGTTTGCCATCCGATGCGTAATCATGGTTAAATTTGAACCTGGATCCCACAATGTTGCCACCTTTTGCCCTTTACTCTGCATATGTCCAATCATCACATACTCTCCCTGTTCAAACAGTCACTACTGACATGTCCCATTTCATAGCAGATGAAGCATACTCTATTGCTTTTTAACAGCTCATATTTAGATTTATATCCAAGTGCTGAAACCCTGAACAATCCAAAATGCTATGGGAAGCTGTACCATGAAACCAACAGTTCTTATTAATGTTAGTGACATGTTAGGTCTACTCCTAGCTTGATTTGATAAGTTTGAAGCAATTTGGTTCATGTTTACAATACATTCATTTAATTGTTGTTGTTGTGACTCTTGGTTTTCTCTTAACTGCTTAATTGCTTCATTCAAATTATCTGTATAACAGTGATCCTCATGAGTCGCACTGTGCACTGCTGCCCTATCAGTGGTTGTACTTGACCTCACTCCTTCCTGCACATACTCTATTACCTTCCTTTCTTTTTCTAAAAATTCTAATAATTTTCCAAATTCCTTCTCACTTTGGGACTCACTAGCTTTTAAAACCAATCCCTTTTCAATGTTGGGGGTAAGAGCTTTTCTACTAAGCTAATTACAGTAGTGTTATTCATTTCTGATTGAAGATCTAGCTTACACATATCAAGCCATCCCCTCTCCACAGTATTCACCAATTCCACAAGTTTTTTTGTTGTTGCCTTCTGGCACAGGCTTAAAGGGCTCTTATCTCACACAAACAGAGTCCCCCCCCACCACCTTTGTTACATTTCCAAATTTTTCATCAAGTCTGGCCATCATCTTATGGAAATCATCATCAACCCCAAGTACCACTTTCAAGGGTTCGCCTAACAAACGCTGCTTAAGGACATATGGATCCTCCCCATAGTTCTTAATCATTAATCTGTCAAAGTCCTTTCTAAAGGATGGGTACAGTCTTATTTGTCCATCAAATCTAGGAGGTTCAAGCTTCTTAACTATAAACTTTGTGTTGTCTGTTTTTTGCTTACCCTTTTCACTGTCTATTTTCGCAAGTATTTGAGAATGTGCCTTACATTTCAACCTATACACTTCAATTATATAACCCTCAGCCGATTCTAATAGGCTAACATAATTCTCATGAGACTCATCAATGCACGAAATAAAATCATCATTAGCCTTTTCTAACCTCTTATAGGCGTCACAGACCTATCAAATGCAGGCTTCAAAATCTCTGTCGAGTCGTCTTGCTTCACACTTTCGTCGAACAGTTTCAGGGTTCGGTTGAATTTCTCCTCTCCGATGTACGCACTGTCTTGCCTCGATCCATCTTGACTAGCAGGGATGTGTAGAATGTCCATCAAAGTTCCCTCAACCATGGTCGAGCAGGTGCTGAATGGTATGGATCGGGTAGATACAGTCACCAAGTGCCACATGAATACTTTATTGAGTAACATTTAGCCTGTAAACAAGTTTCCAAATTAAAACAAACCTCCAAACTGTAAACAGACACTTAAAATGTAATCCTAATAAAATATGCAAAACAACACAGCAATATTCGTATAATCAAATATAAAATGTAAGCAGTCCATTGTACCCAACACAGAAATAACACTAACTCCATTACAAATACAAACATACAGTACATCCCACTATAACTTTGCCAAATTCATCATAAATATAAGTGACATATGATTAATCAATACAGTAACTTACACCTTGGCGCTCCATATCAAACTCACACATGCTTAACCGGGTGCAATGCTGGCCATACACTCTGCCAGTACACTCTGGAACGTATTACCTCTACAAATAAACAAAAACAGAAATCAGCCTACATTTGCACACCCGGCTAGGAGGCCAACCGACACCTGTCAACACACACACATATACAATTATAAATAATTATGATTACATCATACACATTCCATTTCACGTTTGATTCTAAATTCAGTCAAAGAAAAACCACCTCATTTTCTTTCCTCTTCGTGTTATTTCTCGATGTTATTCCCCTCCTATCTTTCGCCTTGTATACTTCCTCGCTTCTTTATCTGTTATCTCTCCTTCCCCTCTGTCTTTCTATTCCCGGGCTTTTTCTCTTCTCACATTTCGTCTTTTATCTCATCTTTTGGCTTCCTGTTTTTTTTTCCTCCACTCATCTTTTCCGTACTACGTCCTTTTTCCTTCCTGCTATTTTACCATCTCCTCCTGTCCATTACCACGTTATTGGCCTCCACTCTCATCTCTCTTTCCCGAGTTTTTTCTGCGTCGTTCTTTGCCTTCTCATTGTTCATCGTTTACTTTTTTCCGTATCCAATAACTCGTTTCTCTTAATCTTCTTGCCTGCCTTATAAAGGAATTCTGCATCCACGTCGGCCCCTCGGCTTTATTTTGTGATTTAGTATGGTTCGTTAAAAGGTAGATTTATGGGTCTTTATCGACCACTCCTTCCTGCTCGCAATAAGGTTCCGCGCGTGATACTCACCGCGCATTTTCGTAAAGTTTGGTCGAATCTATTTGACCTTCGGTATATGACCACAGCTGGGTTTTACTTAAAATCTCATTTTTGTAGTTTTGGCGCCGACGTTGATTCATTGCTGAATGACTGAACATTTAACATTTTGTTCGTAACGTGATAAGTGAGATATTGTATATCTTTAGTTGAAAGCACCCTAATCTCCTGTCTGGTAGAGAACATTGGGCGTTAATTTCTTAACACGAGATGTAACCATAAAAAAGGCAAATTATCAGGTTTGAATTGTAAAGTTGTAAGAATCAGACAACTTCACGAGCCCATTCCCGGAGGTGAAGTTATGGAAATTGGATAGAATGCGATTATCTGCCTTCTGTTCTGTTTCTCGTTCCGACCTGATTTCACGGACCCTTCTGCTCTGTAATCTCGAGGAATTTCCGTCGGAATGAAAACACGCACCTACTAAGAGGACGATGCTAATGTCTCATTTTGCCTACGTATGAGTTCACTTAATTACAGATGCGTAACTTCAGTGTAGGTCAAGAAGAGGAACAGAATTGCGTCAATTCAACGCCGATAAATTGCGCAGACTTCGAATGTATCGGCAGTCAACGACTGAGAGTAAACTGGAGCAACAAGATCTGAAGCTAACCGAGACAACTCATAGCTTAGATGTAATGCAGTAAACTACATGACTCAAAGAGGGCAAGATGGAAACGATATATGGAAACGAATATACACACTGAGAAAAAGAAGTTACCAAGAAGTTTGTTTTATTTTGAAATTAACAGCTGCAGTGACGTGTACTTTTTGAGTGTGAACTTAAATGAACAGCAAACATAACTCAACAGCTAATTAAAAAGAATCAATGTTAAAAAAACCCATTAACAATAAATGCGTCTAGACTGTACATACCCTGACTTGCATTCAATAAGTCACTGTGATATTTAATCAAAGCAGATTCGATAACACTTCTTCAAGTTATATTGCTGCAACATTAAACAACTTTTACCCCCTCCCAATGAATCATGTGATTATACGGACTAATGTGTAAAAACAAAGCATTCCACATTTTTCCAGTTCTCACACTATATCTGTGTTATTTAATTCTTGTTTCCAGTCCCTTGCCAGACTGTCCTATATAAAAACACTTGCAATTCCATCAAGGAACCTTATAAAAATTAAAAAATAACATTGATACTAAAATTCTTGCAAAAACTTGGAACCCTACGTGGAAGATCACTTTATGGTAAAATAATACATTTTGATTGTAAAAAACCACCCTGGTGGTTTGTTCTTTGTGCCTTTTGCAAAATAGGCAACAAAATATTTGGTGGTATTTTTCTGATATACTTGAAATATTTCCAAACTCTTCCTGAAGAAATTCGGGGCTGCTGACAGGTACAGCTCTAAAAACACAGAAGAATAAATAGCCTTCTTTCATTGATTACTATGATTAATGATTAAAATAATAGTGGATGTATGGATGATCAACATACCAATATGCAGCCCTCTAGACTCAGTATTTTTTAAGATCTGAGGGCGGACAGAAAAAATGCGGACGGACAGACAAAGCCGGCACAATAGTTTTTCTTTTTAAACTTACGGACTGTTCTATGAGCAAGAGCCCGTGCTGACATAAGGTCAGCTAAATGTAAAACAACATTTTCAAAAAGCTTATACGATCGTCCTGCCAGTGATATGCTTATATTCTAAGAATTGGGAAAATAATATTTTACTTGATAAAGGAAACGAATGTATTAATGGAATTATTATTTTTATTTGTGTACATGAATATGCAACGGATGTACGAACTAAGCTAACATACTTTATGTTAAAGTAATATCCTTCGTTTGTTTACTGATGTGAACATTCCCCAGTTCCCATTCTCTCTCTCTCTCTCTCTCTCTCTCTCTCTCTCTCTCTCTCTCTCTCTCTCAGTACTTTTACATATCTCTTAATGAAATATGAATAACTGTATCATTAACATAAAAGTACGAAGCGAGAACGCCAGGAAGTTCGCGACACCATCGAATGAGCGCATGCAAACACGTGTACGAGTTACAATATTTTCTTATTTGCTTTTTTTTTTGTATATTGTACCTTTTTTTTTTTTACAAGTTTAGTGTTTCTTGAATATGATTACCAAACATAGAATAACAGTACACAAGGGAATATCTTATTACTGTTGATATGTCATCTTTAATAACCGTAATAATAATTAAAATGCAAATTTCATATACTATAGGTAGTACAAAAAAACAAAGGGGCTGTAACAGGCCGAAAGAATCATTATGTAATTATATATATATATATATATATTATAAATATATATATAATATATATAATAATATATATATATATTATATATATATATATATATATATATATATTATATACTATATATATAGATAAATATATATATATATATATATATATATATATATATAAATATATATATATATATAACTAAAATATATATATATATATATATATATATATATATATATATATATAATATATATATATATATATATATATATATATATATATATAATGTATAACCTCCTAACAAAACACGCATTCCGTGAATCTCACTTATTACCTTTTATCAATCAAGTTCCCTGCATCTGTCTCCCTATTGCTTTCTATAGAGTTATTGTATCATAAGGACATCTCAGAATCTCCCTTTATCAAATCAAACAGAAAGGACATCAGAAATAATCCCCAGAAGCATTCACCTCCTGAAACCACTTCTAGGACTTCTGTGGCGGTAGCAGATTAAACACTGGAAGAGACTTGGTTGTGGTTGGGAAACCAGGATAAAACACATCAGGGAAGTCAGATGAAAGAATACTATTACTCCAACCTAATGGTCGGGTAATGGAAAAGAGAAACATAAACAGGGTTGCTGACCACTTGTTCGTAATACGAATGAACAAGAGAGTCGGGAATGAGATAGAAATCATTCTCTCTCTCTCTCTCTCTCTCTCTCTCTCTCTCTCTCTCTCTCTCTCTCTCTCTCTCTGGATTCTAGAGTCCTTAAAGTGCAATTAAAGGCTTGCTATCGTAGGAAGAACGATATGATACGCAAAATATAAAAAAAATGTACTAACTGAAAAGAATGGTGAACACAATTCGACAGCGATCCAAAGATTAATAACTGCCACGCCTTTTTTTTTTTACCAGTGAAATCTGCTGAGTGACACGTCATCCTATTAACAGTAACCATACCATATGTCAATCAAGAGAAAATAACTGTTCATCAACATTGGTTTTCAAGAGGATACGCTACTGATTCTTTGAAATTCCTAAGAGAAGATATATTTGAAAAGATCAACATATTGTATTCGGATGTGCATCAATAAATAATGAATATACAATAAACTTGAGAGAGAGAGAGAGAGAGAGAGAGAGAGAGAGAGAGAGAGAGAGAGAGAGAGAGAGAGAAAATTAATCCACCGTTACCTAAAGATGAAGTAAGATTAATAAATTTCAACTTTTCACATGAAATTTCTCCATTTTCTCTCCTTTTTTTTTTTCCTTTCCTCCTCCCGACCATCTTAATCAGTACCTGCATCTTCCTTCTGTCTTATGTTATCATCCTTTTTACCTTTTTTTTGCTTAAGTCGTTTTTCTCCATTTACTTCCCTTCCCTTTGTTCGTCCTGTCAGCCATGTATCTCTAAGTTCTCTTATTCTCCTCTTTTATCCGATCGCCTACCTCCCCTCTTCCGTCTGCTTCTTTTCTCCCCATCCTCTACTATGATCACCCTCATCACTCATTCTTTTCTTTTGAACCTCCTCCCAATTTTACCTAGTTTCCTCTATTTACTCTTTTTTCCATAGCCCCTTTTGTACACTCAAAGACAACTCAGGTTCTTTTACATCCCATATATCTGGGGAGGAATTCCGCGTCCACATCTTCCATTTGGCCTCTTTACTCAGATTTCTTTTTTTGACGCTTTGCAAAAAAAAACCTTGAATTTATGAGCTGCTTTGGGAGATCTCGTCCACCACGGCAATTTGGGTCGTGCTCCTGGTGTCCGCCACTGAAATTTCCCATATTACATCATTTTGTGTAAGACGTCCGCTCGACACTTTCGCTCTTAGATTGCTATGATTCATTTCGATCTTGAGGCGCTATTTTATTATTTTGATACCGTTATATTCCAAACTTTTAACGTAAACTAAAACGGGCTAAAATCTACGGACAAATAGAGCCTTGTTTCACCAACGAAAATTAAGATAGATTCTACATATTTCATTAAAAATAATTTTTCATGGTTTGCTTTCCAGGGACATGGCCACAAGTGACTGAATTTTGCATTTATTGTTCATATGAGAAGTGAGGAATTGTTGATGTTTAGTCCATTAGTTTCTTCCCATGGTCTTCTAAAAAGAGAGAGAGAAAAAAAGAGAGAAAATCTTCCTGTCGAGGTTTATAGGACGAAAGCCAATTAAAAGAGCTAATTTATGAAAATTGGGTGGAATGTATTCCAGGTTTTCTTTGCTTTTCTTTTAGCCAGAACACTTTTTTTCTAATATTCGGCACTTACTAAGGTAATCTAGCTTTCTTACAACCGTTACTTGAATAAAACAGAGAATAGTTCTAAAAAAACATGCTCACTGCTACAAATACGTTAATGATTTCCCATCGGACCAATTTACTGATGGAAGTAATTAAGGAAAACTAACATATATTTCCCTTAAAAAGGAACTAGGAAAAGCCCGCAACTCATTTCTCCTCACATTCCCCGGCAAGATAGATGGTTTAATGAGCACTTTGGTATGACAAGCATGATCGCAAATAACCTTACGTTGCTGAATTTAAGGGGCTCTTCAAGAACCATTCCATTCCCTAGAAAAGTGAACGATGGACTCAGGTATTAACATCTGTATGTGTGTGTGTGTGTGTGTGTGTGTGTGTGTCTGTGTGTGTGTGTGTTTGGGTGTGGGTGCCTGGTAATGCCCACATCTCAGTAAACCAGCGTTCGATCCCAGAACAGGATGAGGGAATGGTATGCGAGAGTTTCCCAATTGTCCAGTACGTCATTTTAGACCTCAACAGTGAAATAATTACCCGGCCATTAGTCACATTTTGTGGGTGACAAAAGTGGCGTACAGAGAGAGAGAGAGAGAGAGAGAGAGAGAGAGAGAGAGAGAGAGAGAGAGAGAGAGAAATCAAAATACAGGAATAATTATGGCTTAGTCTGAAATGTAAACTAGCACATTATTGGAATTAGAATCGCTTCGACGGGGTAATTTTCACCCCACCGGATTGAAGTCCTTCATAAAATATTCATTAAATATCAAATCAGTATGGAAGGAGTTTGGAAGGCCATCTGGAACTTGGTCCTTGAGAAAGAGAAAGGGTGTCAGTGGATGACTTTCTTTGGGAAGGGGTTAGGGGTTTGAAGAAACGAAGCCCATTTTGTCTCACAACACAACTGATAAAAAAGGCTAGGACACTTCAGCTCACTTTCTTTCAAGAATAAAAGCATGCAATAGACAAAGGGAGGCCTAAGTTCAACAACGTATACAAACATAACTGATGTAGAGTAGAACAAATATTTAGGCATGGAAGTATTTCAAATTACAGCTTGTTCCATGATATTAAACTGATGGTACTTGGGAGAATATATAGAGTTATTAGATATGTTAATCATGTCAACAAAAAGAAAAGTGTTGTTGTTTAGAAGAGTCACATTCATTTTTCCATGGGCTCCTTAATCTCTTAATTGGTGCAAAGTACATTTTGCATTTTCGTTAGTTTCATTAACGATAACTGATACTGAACTTTCATGGATTACTTTTATGGGATGTGTGATGATATCTATATTTACTTCCTTCAGACAGACTACTTGTAGTGCGCAAGATTTAATATTATTTGAAGACATTTCATAGATATTTATGTGTATCACTTCCCTCATCAGACTTCCTTATCCAAGGCGTGATTCGACCTCCAGCTAACTTGGGACGCGTGAAAGATTTTCCCCTGACGCATAAGTTGCAAACATTATATTCCTAACTTAACAAGAAGTGGTCTCCGTAATTAATACCTATAATTAAAACTACTCATACTAGTAACAAGGATCAACTAAAAAGGGCACAGATTAAACATGTTCATATATTCTCAGGTATAAGAGGAAACACAAATTAATGGAACAGAGAAATATAGCCTCTAAATTCAGTACATCAAAAAATAGAAACATGCTAAAATCTACGGCCAAATAGCCGTTGTTTCACCAATAAAAATAAAAATAAAAACGCTATTCTTAATCAAAAATGATTTTTCTGTAACGTTTAACTTACCATTTAGCTATTCTTTTTTTACATTTTCATTCTAATAAATATATCTTAGATATCCTAATCTAAAACTTTCATACATCCGTACCCCCAACAACAACAACATAGTAGTTTGTAGGCTTACTCCCCAAGTAAGCGGAAATCTATAATTTTGGTTTACAGAGGATGAAAAGGTGAATGCCCATATGTTCATTCTCACTGAGCATTGGCAAGCTTCGGTTCTGAACTTAATTGTTAGGAAAAAGTTCGTAGGCATCACAGAAAACTGAATGTCAATGTCAAAAATAATCCGTGTTAACCATAATGTCCAGACGTAATAGCAAAGAGGACGCAAGAAGAATGTATAAAAACTTTCCCAT
>NC_087201.1:20713770-20716270 GCF_015104395.2 Macrobrachium nipponense | reverse complement strand
CAATAATGACCCAGCCCTTCTTCAAGACATTTTCTTTAACTTATCTAGCAACCATTAAACTACTTCCTTAACTCACTTAAGGTAGTAAAACAGTCTGTGAACTTATGCCCATTGTCTTCAAACATTTTAATTTTAACTAGGAAATATCGTATTTATGAAAAATATGGCATGTTCTCAATGAAAGAAGAAAGGTTTCGCCTCTCTCTCTCTCTCTCTCTCTCTCTCTCTCTCTCTGGTTACAAATGTCGTGAAAAAAGGGACTCCCACTAAGAGAAAAGGAGAATTTCATATAAGGAGAATAAGGATTAAAAAAATTGGCTAAGGCTAAAGACCAAAGTGAAAGAGGAAAGACGATTACAGAAGGGTTGAAAGAAGGAAAAAGCAGGATGTTAAAGAATAAAGAAACTGAAGGTTTAACGAAGGAAAGCCTGAGATTGCTGGATAACACTTACATCACAGAAGAGTAGATGACGGACAAACAGAGGAGGATGGGTGAGACAGTCGACGAGGAAGCGAGAGAAAAAGAAGGCAAAACTATTGAAGTGAATAATAACAAGGACATCAAGACGAATCTGAATTTACTCTGGTAAAGAAAACATATCGGGAATGTTTGTTTATCAGTGAATGAAATCCAGAGGCTCAGTATATCTTACTTTAATCAGACCACTGAGCTGACTCACAGCTCTCCTAGGGCTGAGCCGAAGGATTAGATTTTTATTTTCGTGGATAGGAACCAATTGGTTATATGCAACCGGACTTACAGCTTATTGTGGGATCCGAGCCACATCATATCAAGAAATTAATTTCTAATCATCATAAATAAATTCTTTGATTCTGCATTGGCGGGAGCGAACTCGGGTTACCACATTGGTAGGCGAGTACACAAACCAGGACTTGTCCAATGAGGAACTATGAAATCCAGAATTGAAGGTGTTAATGGCAAGTTGATGTCTGGGAGAATGGCGTCCTTCGTGGATAAAGCGTCAGTAATAATTTGTTGAATGTTGTCAAAGGGTTACCGATTTGTGAGAGCACCTTTGGAAGTGGTTATTGAATGTTGAATAAAAAGAAAACCTTAGGTATTGACAGAAACACGAGTGAGGTCCTATGGTCCAAGCATTAAAACCTGATTGAATAGCTGATTAAGGTATTCCAGTTTCTTGGGCTCTTAAGGAACGGGTGAAAAGAACAATTGCTCCACTGTAGAAGAGTAAATGGGATATAAGACTGTCAGAATTATACAGCCATAATGTTACTTAGCATATCTAGGAAGGCGCACCATAGGATATTCATCAAGAGAGCAAGACACATGACAGAGAAACCTATAAGAAAGAAACTAAACGCTTCAGTGAGAAAGTGGGTGTGTGTATGAAGGAAGCACTTGCTAGAACGGGTAAAAAAAAAAAAAAAAAAAAAAAAAAAAAAAAAAAAAAAAAAGAATAAGTTTCTAGAGTAAGAAAGCCTCTATTTATGTGATGAAAAGGGCGCTTCTTGTTTGATCTGAACATCCTATGAGCCCCTTCTAAGAAGGTTGGAAGTTTCAGCGGTTGAATACTTGAGTCGTGGATAAAATTTCCTCATCCATGAGTGCAATATCAGCTTTCAGGTTCTGTTTCACCGGGAGATATGAGTTGGCATTCTGGTATATAGTATATTAATATAAGATTACCAATACTAAAAATACAGACTATTCAGTATGTGGCAATGACTTCTGGATAAACTGCAAATGGAATTAAGGGATTGTATAGATTATGGGTCTTAGCTTGAACACCTTGGCAATCGTCTTGGACTTGTTCATCGCATGAACCAAACACACCCTCTAAAAAAATATCACCACATGAGAAAGTTAGTGAGCGGAATAGCACTTTTATAGCCTATAACTGACGGTTGAAAACAATCCATTGAAACTTCTCTAAGGGAATCGAATCCATTTTGATGTACTAAGCTGCTCCAAACGAAACTTTCACCCACGACCCCAGAAGCGGAGAAGGAAACCTTGCACTTTGGATAAAGTGAATTTCATTCCAGCCCGTTTCCTTCCGAGGAAAAAAAAAAACAACGTTCCGTGGAGGAAAGTGGTTTAGAGTACTTCAGGGAGGCACAAATGATCTCCTCAGAGGCAAGATGAAATTTGCTAGAGATTGACGCGAACGACAACCGAAATTGACATTTTTTTTTTTTACCGATACGTGGAAAATTGAGTGAGGTAATGCAATTCCAGCGCTTTCGACAAAGTTTGGAAAAACAGCGCTCTAAGATTTCTTTATGATGTCCCTGGAAACCAATCAAAAACAGTTTAAGATTTGGAAAAACGCCGTCCCTATGATTTTACGTCAAACGGAAAGAGTTTGATTCGTTTTTACTTATCCTGTGAAGAGCAATGTTTCTTGGGTGCAGTGCTTAAGCAAAAACAAAAATAAATAAATAAATAAATAAATAAATAAATAAATAAATAAAATAAATAAATAAATAAATAAGGAAACTTTAGACATATTCACTT
>NC_087201.1:20697592-20707592 GCF_015104395.2 Macrobrachium nipponense | reverse complement strand
AGGCAGCCGATTGAAGCAAAACCTCAAGCAACTTACAAGCTCTTTATAATGCGACAGCAGCCTCCAAGTTAACTTCAATCAACATTCAACTATGGGTAACTTCTGCCTGATCAAGCCCCAGTCTGTGGGATGTGGTACTCACCTTCCTCACACTGGATTTATTTTGCCACTCTTGGACCCTGCTAATAAGCTGGATCACCTCAACATGAAGTTGCGTGTGAAAGCAATAAGAGGAAGCAAAGATGGTATGTACACTGTAAGGGAAATTGGTTGGCCAATTTCTTTTTCTTTGACTCATTTTATATCATCTCCCTCTCGCATTTCATCTCTCAATTAAATTCCTGGTCTCTTCAGCTTGAACAGCTACTTGCTATACTCAGTGTGTAATTCCTTGAACAATGGATAAAGTAATTCTCGCGCACTGCTTAGGAGTGAGTAGACTAAAGAAATTCCCTCCAATATTTTATTAACTCATTTACAGAGAGACTACAATTCAGTAGTAGTCTCATCTGGAATTGTCTCATTCCAGGAGTGTAATCAGTTACCTACATAGCTGTACTCTGTTTCCAATTGCCTGAAGAATCTACTCATAACGAGCCGGATAGAAAATTCATTGCCAATTTGTCTTACGGTTCACTTGCCAGCGGCTAGTATTCATAAATCTGATGCACTGTGTTTTTTACTCTGTAACTGCTGTTTTACTCTTATATATATATATATATATATATATATATATATATATATATATATATATATATATATATATATATATATATATATAGCCTTAGCCTTTTGTGTATATGTAAAAGATTTTTTTATATATATACACAAAATTAAAAGAGTTATACTATTTGTAGACCGATCATCTCTAGATTTCTAGTGCCCTAATCATTCAAAAACCCATTTCAAGCCAATAAATCACTTGAAGCTTTCAAAATTAAGATCACTTGAATTTCATGCTTCATTTTCCTTTCTTTTATGAGTTTAATTGCTAACTAAGTCAAGCATATAATTAAGGAGAATTTCTCAAAGTTCTGACATAGATTCTGGCAAAGGTTTCTTCTGTAAGGTGAGATAATGAGATGTAAATTTGAAAAGAAATATTCACAAGTTGCCAGTAGCGGCTTGCTTTAACTAGCTCGGGCGTTCAAAAGAAAAAATGAATAGTCATTATTCTCTCTCTCTCTCTCTCTCTCGTCTCTCTCTCTCTCTCTCTCTCTCTCTCTCTTCTAAATGATCTTTTTTTCCCTACGTTGGAAGAATGATTCTTTGTTAAATTACAAAGCTAGTTGGTAGTCACTCGCTGACTCCTAATGGCCTCGGTGTTTTCCGGGTCAATACTCGTCTGCAGGCCAATGGCCACGAAGAGAAATTGAAGCAAATGTTTGCAGAAAACAAACAAGCGATGAAAAAACAAAAATCCGCGTTTTGCTCTTATCTCGTTATAAGAGTTTCTTTGTTTATAACTAATGGTTCTTTGGGCAGAAAAAGAGACAGCCATCCAAAGAGAGACTGAAAGACAGGTAACAATTTTGTGTAAAACGATCCAGAGACAAAACGAGCAAGTCACGTAACTTTACAGAACGACTTCGTAGTATACACAGTAACGAGCCTAACGCCCCCGAGCACACACACACATACACACACACACACCACATACACACACACAAACACACACACCGAGGTATCTCGAGTCAGTTCCGTGGAAGGCTGAGCTATATTGGGAAATTGACGCTGATCCCAGGAATTTACTTATATACCTAATTCTTGATTGAAGATGGCGGGTCAAAGGGTGTACACAAAGAATGGAAAAGTTACTAATTAAAAGGAATATATATATATATACATATTATATTATATATAATATATATATATATATATATATATATATATATATATATATATATATATATATATAAAGATGAACTGGCAGAAAGCCAGGGACAGAGCTTCAGCGACCATATACCATTACGAGAACTCGCAAAAAAAAAGAAAATAAAATAAATAAATATAAATAAAAATAAAAATATCACCAGACCATGAACTGCCATGTTCTTATGTTTAGTCCGGAGGAAGTCATAATGAACTCCAAAGGTTGTGGAACTCTTACACAGCATTAGCTTAAAATCTTCTACAGAGAGATCACTAAAGGAGTTTCGAAATTCCCTACATATATCTATAGCTGTCGTGACTACGAGGGCTATTTCCTCTCAGGTTAGTCAGTTTAAAATCGACTAATTCACAACTTCCTAGAAAGAACCATTGGTTCGGAATACGAATGCAAGTTACTACGAAGTGGATGAATTGGATGAAACGGCAGCTAAATGGCCGATGGGTAGTTTTCACTCGAGACCTTCGTCAGTAACATGAATCAGGCCAGTCAGGTTAAAATTGCAACTGTAGGATTAGCAGGAGGCATAGCTCCTATACTGCTGTCTTTCCTGAGACATTCCAGTCAAGAATCCTGATTCCAGTGACTAGGAGTACAAATGAGCCGTAACCCAAGGCAGGTAATTAACTAGTGAAGGGTTATGGAACCCGTGATGAAGAAATTTCCCATAAACGAGCTTTTTTCTAAGACCAACAGCAATCACGATTCAGAAACATGTAAGTTTAAACAAATTTCAAGGCGCCATCCGACCTCCAGCTTAATCGGGGCACATGGTAAAATCTACAGTCAAATAGAGCGTTGTTTCACAAACGAAAATTAAAATAAATGCGCTATATTTTATTAGAAATAATTTTCCTGTACTGTTTAACGTACACATTATTTTTCTCTTACATTTTCATTCTAATAAATAAATCGCAAATATCCTATCCTACAATTCTTTTATCTTTAAGTCAACGCGAAACAACTTTTTCAGAGCTTTTTAGGGTTTCCTATCCCCCCACCCCCCAGCAGGAACAACAACAGCGACAACAAAGTAAGCGATACAAATATTATCATCATTCCAATTGACTAGAGGTGTATGTTTGAATACATATTTGGGAATATGTGAACTTATTTACGTTAAGATTTCTTTACTTTGTACTTGTTCATATAAGGGTGTGCTTTAATTTCCCTGGTTTATTTACAGAACCGTCGGCTTCTGCATTTAGATGTGGAATTCTCTCTCTCTCTCTCTGCTACCACTGAAAACAAAGCGGTTCTATCAATATGTCGCTTACTCAGGGAGCAAGCCTACAAATTAAATTTAGGTTGTTGTTGTTGTTCTTGTTGTTGCTGCTTTTGTTGGGTGGTTTGGAAAGCCTAAAAAGGTCTGAAGAAGGTGTTAAGTTAAAGATACAGGAATTTTAGGACAGGATATTTATGATTTATTTATTAGAATGAAAATGAAAAAAATAATGTATACATGTTAAACAGTAGAGAAAAATAATTTCTAATAAAGTATAGTGTATTTATTTTAATTTTCGTCAGTGAATCAATGCTTTATTTGACCGTAGATTTTAGCACGTACCCCCAAGCAAGCTGGAGGTCGGATCATGCCTTGTTCTTTTAAAATGTTATTGGCTTTCTTTATTGAGATTTACTGATCAAAAAGTTATTGGCTTCATTTATTGAGATTTACTGATTACTTAAGGTCCTCATTGGACGAGTTAGTTACGTGCTCGACTAACGATATCAGGGTCCGGGAACTTAGTTCTGGTGATAGAAATTAATTTCTTGATGTGATTCGGATCCCACAATAAGTTGTGGGTCAAGTTGCTAAGTAACTAATTGGTTCCTAGCCACGTAAAAATATCTCTTCCTTCGGGCCAGCCCTGGGAGAGCTGTTAAGCACCTCAGCGTTCCGGGAAAACTAAGATATACCTTTTTTTTTACTGATCACTTAAAAAAAACATTATGCTAAGACTATACATAAGAGATACACAAATCCTCAATATGAAAAATGGTTGAAAATTCTCAAGCTATCAATACCATAAAGAAGTACACAGTTTTTCCTTGTTCCTTTTGTTTTGTATAAAAACACTATTTCTAACAGTGATTCAAGGGTGTATTAGAACGGGTGTTACTGAATAAGAAAACAAGTGAATAAAGAAAAAGACCAAATCAAAATAACTGCGCATTACTAAATGAGTCACGGCTTGCGTGTTAACTGCTCACTTTCTAGCGAGCGTAAAATAAGAGCCAATCGCATTGCCTCCTAATATAACGTCATGAACTCAGGCCCACTCTCTCCATCACGGTATAATTTCCGGTGGTCGTAGGGCGTAACCTCTAAAATGCCTCGTGATATACGGGTACTTGTAAGTCTTCCCTGCGAGGTTCCTTTTGTAGCTTATTAACACCCACCTACCAAAAAAAAAAAAAAAAAAAAAAAAAAAAAAAAAAAATATAATAATAATAATAATAATAATAATAATAAAATTCGGTAAACTTTTATCGAGTCTCATGGTAATTATTCTTTTCGTTTTACATTGGTCACCTGGCCACATTTCTCCCAGTTAAGGACTATATCATCGATGATCAGGCGCTGCGATTCCAGGGTCTTGTGGTTTTACGTCGCGGTCAAAATGGAAACAGACTTCAGTTGAGTGTTCGATTTATATCTGGAGGGCCGTTTTCCTTTTTGGGAAGACTGATGCTTCAACGCTGTGGAAGGGCAACCACAACCTAGGGTCATACGTGCCCGACAACTTTGATTAGATCAAAGGGACAAAATAAGAATATATTACTGCAAATAACTGGAGACTTGAATGTGAATTTGAGCACAAATAATGTGTTAGGCCTAAGTGGCAAAGGATTAATGATATTGTTATGTTTAAGATAATGAAGCGGAGAAAGGTGATACAGAGATCATGGATTAGAGTAGACATCCTCTACGTCATTTTTCTCTTAACTGGAAAACCATCGGAAACTCAGTTCCATGTTCGTTTAGACTGAATGTTCCAGGTTGGTTGTGTCATGTCCACATTGCATACGATGTAACTCCTTCATTTGCCCAGCAAAGATGACTTTAACCGATAAATTCTACATCAGACCTTTACATTATTCATTCCAGTTTTTTTGGTCTTTTTTACCAATAGTTGTATATAATCATAATATCATATGCAGACTAGGTCGTCATAAAGCGTAATAACCAAGTACACTATTGAGACTACATACACATATAATAGAGAAAGGATTCACGAGTCTCAAGTAACTGGAATTATTGAAAGTATGGCAGAGGCGAATCAAACAATGGGTATGCTGAATGAGATCTGGAAATCAAACGGAGTGAAATTCCATAAGAACGTAACATTGTGCGTCAGTCTGACGCCTTCAGTCTTCCTATAGGGAGAGGAGTCATGTCATAATAAGAAATTATATCTAAAAGGTTCTGTCGAACTGAGATGATATGACGGGCTACGATCAGAAATGATACAGTGAGGAACAATACCAATATTTCTTATGCAGACGAGATAATGATGCAGTAAGGGAGTCCTGCGTGCCGCTTTGAGAAAAATGGTATACGGCAGTGTTAGACGGCTCCTTTTGGCACCAAAGGCACCACAACTGTTGATAATGAGACAGGAGGCTGGAGATGGAGTGGAAGTCTCTGGAAAAGAAAGCACTAAAAATACCTAAGTGACAAGAGTCTTTTGCAAAAGAAGTGAACTGGTGAGAAATGTGCAGATTTGCAGAAGTGATACAAGTGACAGATGCAGGGGAATGTATGGCTCAGATCATTATGGGGTGGTCTGCATGTATTGAACTAATAGGCGACATGTGGAATATTGGAAAAGAAAGATTTTCATGCATAAGAAACATTTGAGAATGCGAGAAGTGGGATAGTGAATAGTGCAGTGTATGGGGGAAATCTGTTCTGCTAGAAGGTCTGTTTTGTGGATTTATCTATGATTCATGTAGCGTAGCGATTGTTGGCACTTTTACTGCTTAGGTATCCCTCGTTAGGAGAAATAACTTAATAATGATTATATATATACTGCAGTAAATGAAACAGTGAAACATACACATATCAATAATTCTCCCAACAATACTAAAGGATGTGTACACCAAATCCCATGTAGTCTTGCGATGGCTTTTATTTTGGTCAAACTGAGAAAACCTTGGAAAAGAGAATATAACACCATACATGTGTACGAAATGCACAGTTGAAATAGTGGAATTTTCGTACGTGTTAGTGGGAACCATCGTACAGTCAACTGGGCAGGGGCAAAAACTATAAGTTTATTATACTATAATTATGTACTAGAATCATCTTATTATACATATATGTATATTTGTGAGCAAGTCTTGTTATACATATATGTATATTTGTGAGTACATTTTCTTACTTATTCTTAGACACTTATGTTTATGCAGATTTACAATATACAGAAATGTAATGCCCAACATTATACATTATACTTAGAAGTTAATCACAACAATTTTGAGCAAAATAAAAGCGACAATAAACGATACAGTTAAAAAGTTCAATACAACAAATGCTTAACATCTACACATAACAATACACC
This sequence comes from Macrobrachium nipponense, assembly GCF_015104395.2. Lineage (NCBI taxonomy): Eukaryota > Metazoa > Arthropoda > Malacostraca > Decapoda > Palaemonidae > Macrobrachium > Macrobrachium nipponense. Next base: position 20,701,133 of record NC_087201.1, on the reverse strand, counting down.
GCAACAAAAATGTTTCCAATAAAATGAGTAATCACTGATTGATGTGATATCTTCCACAAATAGAAAAGTCATGTTCTAAATTTAGAATACTGGGTAAAAAAAATCAAAATGCTCAGTATCTGGGATTACTGATAAAAAAGCAACAGGCTCTTGCCTTTTCCGGAAACTATTTCTTTCCTCAAAGAATAAATAAACACAAAGCAGTGGGTCAGGTGCTATTTATACTTCTGCAGACTGTCGTGCAGGGAGTGTGTCGTTCCCTGTGGTCATTAAAGAACAACGCTGTAAATAATTCGTAGCAGCAAGCATCTGATGTTGGCAAAAGAGATGTGGCAGGCTGGATTATTTCTTAAAGTGATGACACATAGTACATTGACAAATAGAACAGCGCAAGAGGGAAAAAACTATTGAATTTATTACGGTGATTTTTTTATTGTCCGCTCTATGTTATATTAGGTTCTAATTGGTTCTGCCCTATTTAGAGATAGAATGGCTCCCATGCAGACTTCATCAAATTGTTAACTGGTAAGCTAGGTAATTCTGAGTGCAGCTCGTAGGAAAGCAAGTTTCCTCTTAAGTAATACATGACCTAAGAAATATTATGATATCTTACCATATCCTTAACTTCGCTACAACAGGACAACATTCGTTTGAAGTCTTTGAGGAAATAGATAAGGCACTAAAAGAATGCAGATTTGTCATTGCTCCTTTTATAACATTAGGTAAGCTCCAAAGGGATAGGGCCTGAATAAATTGTTTAATTATCTCCGTGAAATTCATATCTTTGATAAGGGGTAGCCTTTTTCTTTCAAGTACACCTCAGTCCAGGTGGATTGCTGACGAGGACTGGACTGCTCAAACACTATCCAAGCCTTCTTCATATTAGTTTGACCCTAAGTCGATTGCTGTAAGAGCCGCAGCTGTTCCAAAGATTTTCTCCTGAGAAACTGATAACTCATTTACATTGATAGAGTACGTTGTGATTTCTTCCCTTTTCTTAAAGGAAACTGCACTACAGTCCCACCTTGAAGTATGGTAACAAAGCACTGCTAGTATAAAGAGCTCTTGTTTAGGAAGTGCCATTGTAACATTACTTTAGCTATCATTTATTTAATGGCTGGAAAAGCTGTTAGTGTAACTCTCCTTGATGGTTGTGATACTTGAGGTATGTAATAGGGATGTATTTTTCAATAGTATCCATATTGGAGAAACTTTTGCTACCTTAGTCTGTCAACTCTGTGTCCGCCCTTGAGCTACTAATAACAGTACACCACTTGTGCAACCATCATTCTCACATTATAAGGATCTAAGAATGTATCCAGTAGCATTAGAGTGGTTCATATGTGCTTAAGTGGGGGCAGTCCAAGTTCTTGTCTTTCAGTTTCTTGCCTAACATATGTACAAGAGTCAAGTATTCCTCTGAGAGCTTGGGTTTGAACAATTGCTAAGTTCGAAGCCTGGGACTTCATAGGGCCAATAATGCTCTAAAACTACAAAATGTACACCTAACCATGTTAATGTTGAACTAGCTAAAGTCGCAGACCCATGACACCTACTGAATATTTTGCGCTCCCTCAAATTTATTGTCATAATATACAACGTGGAGAACAAGATATCGTGAACACGATACCGTTTTGGGATATTTCTGTCTCAGTTGTCCCGAACATGAGTATATTCCATCAAAATACAAACAGCAATTCAACCTTCCAGACAGCCTTTGATTATATGAATGAGGGTAATACTGATAACAGTAGCTAATTAAGTAAGAATGTCCAGCCACTGAGCTTTTTAAGAAGTTCCTCATACTTGTCGTCGAATATCAAAGCCCTCCTGCTAAATCCCTTACTCAATGGGTGTATCGTTGTGTATTATGACGAGGTGAAAATCCAGTGAGGGTTTTGACACAGAAGCCACGACCAAAGTATCATACTCCTAAGGATGGTCCTTTGAAGAACTTTTTAAAAGAATTAAGTGAAAAAGACAGCATTATTATCCTGACTGAAACAACGTAACTCAGTTTACCATTCATTTTTCATTTTGAAAATAAGTAGATGCCTTTGAGCCGACCGCCCGAATTCCAGCAACCAACAATTCCACCGATGGAATCTATTTCTGTTTTGAACACCCGCCCTCTGCTGGAAATGCCGCCCATTCGGGTCCATGATTAAGCGCGCCCAGGCATCGGGGGCTATTACAAACTACGTCAAACTGGGCGGCTAAGGAAAACAAACTCGAGTTTAATGAAAACTTAAAATGAGCGACTAATTATGAAAAAGGATACGAATGCGGTAATTAATCTTCGCACTGATAATTACTAATTTTTAGAATGGATGCATAAACAAAATGATGTTTTAAGATTAACAAATGCAGCAAGAAAGGTCTTGATCATGGTAATGATAACCCGGAATCTTTAAAACTAAGTCTTATTCTTTTATATTATCGACGCAGAAAAGAAAGTTAATGGTGTATTGATTTAAATTCCTTAACAGTTGCGCCCTACATTACTATATATCAATTACTAGACCTTTGTGATCTTAAAATGTGATACTTATTGGCTTTATGGGATCATGAGTCTATACCTCTCATGGAAACAGTCACTAGACACAAAAATTTTCGTGCGTGTGCAAAATCGTAGAGATTTTCTCTTCCTTACAAATACCGAATTTTGGCAGTTATTGGTGTTTGCATACAAAATGCCCACGTAAAGATTCTTAGAATCCTACACTGTGAATATAATCATGGATTTCTACATAGCTGAGCAATGTGAGACCTTGAATTTCTGTTATTTTTTAAAACTCTTTGCTGCTAGAAACAGATTCAAGAGAATAATCCTGAATATAGAATAAAAAAAAAAAGAAACTGCTTTGAAACTCTTGAGTATTTTTACTGTGAATGGAGTTTAAAAGTAGATTTCAATAATAGATGTAATGACAAAATTTTCAAGTTCATAAATGTTAATGAAAATAAAAGGCTGAAGGACTGCGATTTTAAGTAATCTAAACATAGAAATTAAAACAGAGGATAAGGAAAAAAAAAAAGAATAGGGTAAGACATAAATGGAAATACAAGCAAACACAAATATAAACACACACACACACGCACATTATATATATATATATATATATATATATATATATATATATATATATATATATAATATATATATATATATAAACCAAGAGCTGGTCTTGGTTTATGCTCCTTGTCGTTGAAGGTTTTTGGTAACGCCTCTCCCATGAACTTTAGAGCCGATACCAAAAACCTTCAACGACAATGAGCATAAACCAAGACCAGCTCTTGATCCAAGCGATCTGAATATTGCATCCCTAAGCATGAATCGACGCTATATAGTTCAACTCAGCTCCTGTATCGCCGCATATCCTCTTGAAGCTTGAAATCACCAAGGTCTAAAGAAATCACCAGGAAACACCATCTTGGTAGCGGCACTATACCATTACCACCAGCCCTTCCCAAACATGGCACTGACGAATCGATACGAATTCCATAACGGCTTCTGCAGTCTCGAAGGAATCAGCTGGAA